>NW_018397265.1:2578181-2578307 GCF_002168275.2 Theobroma umbraticum
GATCATATCAAATTTACCTTAATAACAAAGGTTGATGAATCCTTTGTTAAACTACCGATTTGCCTTCAAAAGGCTCAACCACCTCAGCCCGGTTGTTGCAAACCAAAGCTGTCCAAGGAATCCTTG
>NW_018397265.1:2578529-2578658 GCF_002168275.2 Theobroma umbraticum
GGGCTGAAAAGGAATCAAGTGAATGAAAACTATTTTTCTTCACACAAGGAACGAGAAGAAGAAGAGTTTCTAATTTGCCGTTCCTTTCTTTTTCAGCCTTTTCTCTCATATTTTGTTTGGAGGCTATAG
>NW_018397265.1:2578668-2578752 GCF_002168275.2 Theobroma umbraticum
ATACCTTGGATTAATTTTAAACCCTAATTACAAAACTATTTAGCAATTGCAAATTAATCTATTAATTTGAATAAATAATTTAAT
>NW_018397265.1:2578762-2578854 GCF_002168275.2 Theobroma umbraticum
AGAAGCTCAATTAACTTAATTGTCTAATTTAATCAATTTGACCCAATAACTTAATTAAACAATTTAATCAATTAGGCCCAATAACTTGATTA
>NW_018397265.1:2579201-2579409 GCF_002168275.2 Theobroma umbraticum
TTTAAATTTATCATTAATCAAGTTAACTACCTAGAGTTCATAGACTAAGAGTGGGATCCAGCAATCTGTCATGGCAGCCCAAATGTTAGAAGGGTCAAGATGGTTTGACTCAACCTTTTAGTGATCAGCCTTTCAGTGTAATTCATTCCGTCATCATATATCTCGAAGATGATAAGAGCATGATGCAGTGTCCGCTCTTATTGATCTC
>NW_018397265.1:2579530-2579657 GCF_002168275.2 Theobroma umbraticum
TCATAATCTTCAAGTCGCCTTAGCCAAGGACTTCAATAAGCTAATATCAACCAAGAGTAGTTAAGATATGTCTCCTGCATCACTTGGGGTGATGATTCCTATCTTGACCACTTATTTGCCTTCACAT
>NW_018397265.1:2579804-2580239 GCF_002168275.2 Theobroma umbraticum
ACACAACTAACACATGAAAAGTATTGCATAGACAATTGAGAGAAATACCAAATGCACTTCTCATGGCGGGTTATGTTCAGTGAACTTACTCTCCTTGGCAAGCACCTACATTCTAATTTCAAGTATCTCTATACTTCAACCTATGAGATAGGTTGCTTACTTCTCAATTAAGGAACATAGAATGTACCAGTCTCTAGGCATCATTAATGTCCAGTCTCAATGATACAATGACCAAGAACATTTTTTGAGATTACTCTTTGATGTATAAGAATCTAATAATTGTAACCCATTACAATTTTCTTGCAAGGCATATTAATCTCATGGACTTCATCCAATTAAACTGTATAACTTGTTATAATTGATGTCTTATTGATGAGGGAAAACCTTTAATCATGCAACATGAATAATATTATTGCATGATTGGAATCAAGCCTT
>NW_018397265.1:2580249-2580655 GCF_002168275.2 Theobroma umbraticum
AATTGGCTGCAGGGCTCATCCCAACAGAAATGCATGGAATGATGATGGATAGTTTAATTGATATTTTAGAAGGTAGCTTTTTAATGGGAGAGTTTTCCTTATAGGAGCTCTTAATGAATATGAAAGATGCTTACTATCGGGAGAAGGACAATAAGCTAATATGGGAATTAAACGACAAAAGCTCTTTCTTTGTTAAAAGATTCACAAACACTTTTGATAATCATTCAGTGCTTGAAGGACCAAAAAGTATAGTTCTCTTCAATTTGGAAATAAATTATTCCTCCTAAAATTCAAAGCTTCTTGTGGTTAGCTATTTGGAATTGTATTCCTAATAAAAAGTTTTTGAAATCTAGAGGTATTTCTTATGATAACAACCAATGATTATGTATTTGCTGTGGCTTAATGA
>NW_018397265.1:2580665-2581031 GCF_002168275.2 Theobroma umbraticum
TGATTATATTCTTATTTCATGTTACTATCCATGGATTGTTTGAAGATACATTTTTAAAAGGTGGGGACTATTAAAACCTACTCCAATCTATGGAAATGTTCATTAAGTCTTGTGAAGATCTAATATTTTTTGTATTTTGAAAAAAAAAAGTGGTTAGAATTGTATGGTGCTACCTTTTTGTCATTATGTATTGCAAGGAATGATGTTGTTTTTAATGTTAAAAAATGGGATGGAGAAGAAATGTTTTAATTATTAAGATGAAATCTACTTTTTGGGTTAAGGTGATTATTGAAGGAATTGGTAGTATTGATGAATTAGAAATGTGGTTTGAGGCAAGGAATCCCTAATCTACTTCCATCAAAATTA
>NW_018397265.1:2581041-2717761 GCF_002168275.2 Theobroma umbraticum
AAGAGCTTACCAGATCTTTCCATAATAAATTGAACTTATATTTAACACCAATGGCTTTGTTAGAGGGAAACATGGTCATCAAGGGCTGTTATCAGACTCAAGTGGCTTTTTGCCTAGAATTTTCTTTAGTCCTCTTAGAATAAAAGATTCTAAATTGGTGATTAAAACTGCTCTTAAAGTTTTTGTTTCATAGTTGTGAATTTGAAGTAGGTCTCTTATTGTTGAATTTGATTCCAAAGTGGATATATCTTGGGTATGCAACATAAAATCAAGACTATAGGACAAATAGTAGATTTTGAATGAAATTGAAAGCTTAAGGAAACTATTAGTGATCTCGTCTCTATGCATACTTTTAGAGAAGTTAATGCTTTTTTCGATTCTTTAGCTATATTTGATATTGATAAACTAGATATGTTTTATGCTTGGTGGTGGTACAGTTTATGGACAAAATGCTTTTTTGAGGCAACGGCCATGGTATGTTGATTCTTTCGTAAACGCTGTTGTGAATAGAGATTGCTTTAATGTGATGGTATTTGTCCTTGAAGTTTATTTGCTAGTTGATTTTTTTTTCCTTTTATGATATCTTACAATATAAGTGATTAATATATTTGACTATGTTTGTTTTTCATTTGGAGTGTTGTTCTTTCTTGGTGTGTTTTGGTGTTTTGCTAGAATTGAGAGTGAAACATTTTATTTCTCATTGTACAACTTAAGATGTTTCAACAAAAAACTTTGACTTCGCAGAATAAAAGTATTGAACAAAATAAATTTAAAGTTAAGGATTTGAAGTCCCAAAATGTAACATGTTTTCCACAAAGAAAAAGGTTATTCAACATTGAAATTTTTGCCTATTATCTTGGTAAAATTTGTTTATTTATTTATTTCTGAAACTTAATAGATCTATTGCACTTTAATCATGAACTTTGAAAAAACTACCCATTTGATAGTAGATCAACACTTCATTAGAAGAACAAGTTACAATAGAAGTGGAGGTTGCTTACAAACAAACTAAACACTTGTATCAAGTTGCCTATAAAATCATACTGCATATTTTAACAATAATAGAACTGATCCCATTCTAGCAGAAACAATACTAGAAAAAGTACAAAAATGAGACCTAGCATCACCGCATAACAACCAATTTTACTAGATAGACTTGTACAAATATAAACAAAATAGAATTGCATCAACAAAACCACATAATGCACCCTGCGTGCATGTAATCAATTTTTACAACCTTGCCATAATACTCGATTATCACAAAAATAGCACAAAATATATACAGGTGTTTTTACCGTTACCACACCACCACATTTAATCATACTAGCTTGTTAAATCATATGAATAAGTTTAGAGGCGTGTCATTATCACCCTCATTCAGCACCACCAATAGGTTGTTTGATCTATAGACTCATTCTTTTGTCATATCATTAGCTTCATGTGAAGTGTGTAGAATCCCCAAAAAATTGATTTTTGATCCCAAATAATCAATCTACAACATATGCAATCTTAACTTCCATGGAAGGAAGTTAGGCTTTATGTTCTACCCCATTTTATGGTGGAACATAACTAACACATAAACCTAGACGGATATAGCCCGCTAGGCTCAAGCAAGCTTTTTTATCATTCATCATTAAACAATCATCAATTCAAAATAATACATAAATATCCATATGTGTACAATATCAACTTATGCATTCCATCATATGCAACATTACACATATATGGGACTTCTCAACATATTAGTGTAAATGCAACATTTCATATATCATCAGAGTGCCACATTTCTAGTGCATCATAATATTTCATGTCTCAACACCCTCGGGTTTCCATATAGGCTCTTGAGCCACTTACACATTTAACATAACATTCATAATGTAATATGCCCAAACATTTGGCTACATTATTGTAACATTCTCATAATCCATAGGACATGTTCATAGTTTGAAAATACAAATATAACATAGACTGACTTGTTAGCAAAAAATGACCTAACTCGCTAAGCATCGAGAGACTGCTAGACACCTACTAATGAGAAATGAACGGATTACGTCTCCATGACATTGGCTGTTAGCAAAAGAGCTATTATTGATCTGTAGCAAAAATAGTAAGGAAAAAAAACGTGTGAGTCACAAAGACTCCATGAATGGCTACGGAAAAGGGGATAAGCCAGGGGATAAAAGTTTTTCATTATCAAGCAATTATAAATACATATGATTCATAAATTTCACATCATTTCCATAATGGTCATGATACATAGCATTTAATCATCCTTTTAATAACATTGCATAGAGAGCATTTTTGCATAAATAGTTAGAAACTACATAATCTTGAAAACCTCTTTAAAATCACTTGAGAAACCATTTCTGCAACAATTTTATTGATACACTCTAGAATATATTGATACATGCAAGGAGTATATCAATACATTATGGAATGTATTGATACATTCAAGAAGTCTATCGATACCTTTAGGAAAGTATCAACACATTTCACACAATATATCTCCTATGGCATTTTGTTGAAAATGTATCGATATATACTTCATATGTATCAATACTTTTACCGCAGAATCTAATTTTCTAGACATTTTCCTAGATCTAAAGTATTCATAAGTCTTTTTAGCATTGATGGATCATTCCTTAGGCTAAGGTTTTATCTAACTAGATCAATATCACCACATTAAAGTTTGAATAATATCATCAATAATTATATAATCATAAACTATGCATTCAAGCATAAATCTTGAGGTAATACTCATTCATTCATTTCTCTAACTCATTAATCTTATTTGTCATAATATTTTAACTATGAGTTAGTCCACCCCATTTCGGAAAAAAGTGGTTTAATCCCCACTATTTTGGGTTCTTAGAGCGCTCTCGTGAATGGCACATTGACCTCATCCATGATCTATTGAGTGGTCCCACCCTACTCAAGCTGATAGCGGAGAAAGTCTTAACTATCATTCGATTCACCTTGTGTGAACAATCATCAAAGCTGTGTGAGTGGCACATCGGCCTCACCCACTATTATCATAAGAGCTCTTAACTTTCGGATCGTTCTCATCCTTAGCTTGCATCATGAACATATAACATTTCAATAAACTATCATCATACTTAGCCCATAGTGTATATGACTATCTCAACACATACATCTCATGGCATACATTTAATAACCTCATAAATTATTTACATGCTTTGCTCATAGTGTATATGACTATCTCAACACGTGCATCTCATGGCATACATGTTAAAATCTCAAAAAAGAAACTCATGCATCCAACATTTGTTTCATGCTCATCGTATCTAACATGTGCATAATAATGTTTATAAATTAACCATAGAAATATCTTGTATCCACATTAGCCGGAAGGCTGAAGTAATCATGTGGACTATAAACATAAAAGGGCTTGTCTCCTTTTGTTGAAAACTAGTACATAATAGCATATTTACATACATAGTAGACTCGTAAACAATTTGAAAATCCTTGTGTCACATATATCACAATCTTTATCAAATCAAGTCACTTGAACATTTCCTTGAAAAATTCATAAAACCTTGTAGTTCAAATCCTTTAATAAACCATATATGGAAATAGGTTTTCAACATGCTTAAACAACCATTTATGTCCAAATCATGCTAACTTTACATATTAAAGTACTTGAAAAGGTGTATCCACTCACCTAGTTAGAGAGTCGATTCCTAGCTCCAATCAAGCGTTGCTATTAAGCAACAATCATCACAATCATTTTCAAGAATAAAGAATTCGTAATAATCATTCTAGGTACTATCAAAACTATTTTAGCTAAACCTATTTTCTAGCTAAAACCCATCCTTAGAAACCCATAAATCTTCCATCCTTACCTCAAGTGAGCTTAGATTCTTAAGAAAATCACAAAGCCTTTAAGATTTAATCACTAATAGAAAATATAGGAAACACAATCATATTTTCAGAAAGTAGAAATCAAGATTTAAAGTTTCCAAAGCTTAAACATGTCATCTTTTTTCATAACAACTTAAAACCACATCATTTAATCATAAAAAATGAAGATTTGAGATAAAAATGAGTTGGAAAAGCTTAAGAATAGGTGTTTGACCTTGCAAATGTGGCTGAAGGTTTCCCAACCCTAGAAAAATGTGATATATTTATAAGTCAGGGTCTGAAAATACATTTTTACCTCTTTTATGTTTCTAAAATCGATGAAATGTATCAATACATTTGGTTTTGGGAAAATGTATCGATACATTTTCATCAAAAACCTTTTTTGGGCTAAATGTATCTATACATCATGAACATGTATCGATACATTTGAGACAGAATGCAGTTTTCTCATATAGATTGTCTATAAAACCCTCACAGATTATTTGCATTAAAGACCATTTAAGTAAATGTCTTTTTTACTTTTTACTCTCCATTTACTTAAGATATTTAATGTAAATAAACAAACAACCCCCTATTTGGATTTAATAAAAATATAAAAAAATCAAAATCCATAAGAATCAAAATCTAAATTTTAGTTTCAAGAACAAAATCGAAAAAGTTTGGCTAGAATTAAATTTGTAGTTCCTTTTTACCATAGCAAATGTGCTTCAAAAATTATGAAAAATTGTTTTTGATCATCTAAAAACCAAACGAATCATTACCGTCATTTTTTATTTTCAAAAGATTATTATATAAAAATCACATATTTTGATCACTTCCAAACTTAGAAAATTTTTTACTTCAAAAGTGACAGATGACTAAAAGTGTCAATAATTCTTTTAAAGATTAAAACTAAGTTTGATGTTCAAAATATATAATCTATGTGCTCACCTAAAGATTTCCTAAGTTATCCTTTTATTTAAGGTGGGATTTCACACTTTACTGCATTGGTCGAGTCACTCTCAATCAATAAATGATGCTTACTAGCCCATTTAGAGCTACTAGACAACATAAAAGCCTCTTTGATTGCAAGCAACTAGGTAATGTTTGATTTTGTAACCTCTATGACCTTTGAGAACATCATATTTATCAAACCCACATCATTCTTAAGTACCTATTGATGCTTGGATCTCTTGTTTACCTTTAGAAGCCCCATCCATATTAAATTTTAGTGTACATTGTGGTGGAGCTGCTTATGCACAACCTTTCTTTGCAACTTTGACCTTTAGGGGTTCTTGAGCCATACTTGGATATTACATCAAGTCCAATATGGAATTTTTTGTTTCGGGATATATAGTTCTATGTCACCATGGCCCTAAGTTTTATCATCTTAAAACCTTGTTCCACATTCCATAACTTCCCACAAAAGAGTAATTCATTCATTGGAACCATAAAGAATAAATTATGGTGTAGAAAGCCATTTTCCAATAAAATCCATATGCATTTCCTCATGCTCAATATTCAAGAAGTAAAGGGAGTCATGCATTCTAGTCCAGGATGGACTATATGCCCTCTATAGTTGATCTTATAAAGAGAAAATGGAAGAATTGCAAACATTCTAGTCCAAGATTGACTATGAACCCTCTATAGTCGATCTTGTGACGGAAAAATGAGTGAAAAATGGACATTCTAGTCCAAGATCGACTATAAACCCTGTACAGTTAATCTTGTGAAGGGAAAATGGATGAAACACAAAATCTTCTAGTCCAAGATTGACTATAGACCCTCCATAGTCTATTATGGACTGCCTAGTCAGCCTAAAATGGGCTTAAAAGCCCTAAAACCCGAAAAACCCTCATTTCTCTTTTTTCCTTTTGTTCTTCCACCCATTTTCTCTCAAATTTCACATCCTTCAGAATCATCAAACTCCATTAATAAATCTTGGCTTCTAACTGCCAAAGGTAAAGATTTTCACTCCAAAAAACTTGGTTTTTGTGATTTTTGTTTTTTCTCTCTAAAAGCTAGGAATTTTTCTATGTTTTCAAGATTTGTGTAAATCCTTTTTTTAAGCTCACCAAAGAGGAAAGATAGGTCAAATATATTTTTTACTTAATGGGTATGAGGTTTGGATGAAAGTTTGCTAGAAATAATTGGAAATAAGTGAAGATTAAATAGTGTTAGAAATGGGTATTCAAAGTATTTCGAAATTATTAGGGGTTTTCAATAATATTGATGATTAAACATCATTTTATTAGGACTTTGAGAGTATTGATAATGGAAATGTTAGGGTAATTTGAGTTGTTAAAAAAGTTGAGCTTTCCACGAAAAATGCCAAAAAAAAGGCACGCTTCAAGAGGTGGGTAGATATGATGTTTTTTTAATTATTTTAATATAATTAAGCATGCTTATTCTACAAGCTCATATTAAACGTATTTGGATGAATTTTGTGATGTGAACAATGGTTTCAAGCTTGTTTTATGAAATATATATATACTATGTAAATATGCTAGTATGTATTTAGTTTTGAGCATAGGGAACAAGCCTTTCTATTGTTTGATGCCTTCAAATAGATATTTGTCTACGGATAGTTGCTTGATTGATGATTGAATTCATCCCTTGTTCAGAAATAGACTTTAACATTTTGATTTCATTTTTTGTTTAAACCATTTGAACATGGATGGTAAATGAATTTATCTTTTCATTTGAAAATGAATATTTGGTATTTGGAAACATGGAACAAAAAAAAAAAGTTTTAGTGGAGCCTACTTGAGTTATGGACTTGTAGCTCATGACACTAGACACTAGCCATTGTGCACAATGATTTTCTTTGATATAGCAGTTGATAAAGTCCTGCCCTTTTTATTTGGTTTCATTTGGTAGTTGATACGATCCTACCATCTTTGATATACGGTCAATGACTATCATGTATCCGACCGCTTTGGTGCTACAGCACACTTTGATTTCATTGTCCATGCTATTTAGTGCTCCATGACATATTTAAAATGATACATGACACTGTATAATTAAAACTTGATATTTGTTTTGAATTTTGGACTTTGGTGTTGATATTGTCTCAACTTTGGACTTTGGATTTGGTATTGGTTTAGACTCGGTATTTAGAATTTACTTTATGTAATGCAAATTATGTTAATTTGAAATCCATTCCTTTTTCTTCGAGGATTTTCTAAAGACAACAATATTACTTCAACTTTTTTGAAACTAAACCTTAGTTTTTTTGACCTCTTTTACAAAGTTTTAAAGCCAATATTTTAAAATTGTTTTCTTGAAAATACTTAAATGTTTTACAGATTAGTGTTCTCACTTCAAAGGTTGTGAACAAGATTTCAACAAAACTTTATAAAATCATTTTAAATGAGTTGTACCCATTGAGGTTTCTTGGACACTTGTTCATATTTGACACATAACTCACACCTTGGGATGTTTGATCTTGTTCAGGGATTGAATTTCCAAAATTCTTTGAATATTTGATACGTTTAAGAGGCAAACTTTGACATTGTTTGAAATGGATTGTTTGCATTTATTTTAAAAGTATTTTGGACAAACATTCTCCCGTTAGGTTGTTCCCCCTTCCTCATATATGCTCACAGAGTTATCTATAACTAACACATGTACGATGCACTTGTTTTGCATATCAGTAATTGCTTAGCTCATTATCCTTTGGGAAGAGCCAACACTTCAGTCAATCTTTGGTAAGTGATCTTATGGCATCCAGTAGGCGTTAGCCCTTTGGTTTCAAGTCATGCTCCATTGGTCTTATTTGGTTTTTTCATTTATGTTGACTATTATGGATAATATTTTTCTATATCTTATATTAAATGATGCATGTGTTGAAATGTGCTATAGGATGGCTACACTTTGTAATTGTGACAAGATGGCCTAAATAAGTTATTTTGCTATGTGATGCTTTCGCATTTTGAGCACATGATTGTGCAATCTATTATGACATAATCCTATGTGATTTGGTATATTCATGCATGCTTCAAGCACAAGTCCATGGTGGTAAGTCCTATTAAGTAATTCCAAGTATTTGATTTGAATTGTTCATTTTAGGCTTGCATGGATTAAGAGGGTAACTCCCATCGATACCTTTGTGTAGGTCTTAGTCCCAAGGTTGGGTCATGACACAAAATATATTCTAGCTTACAAGTATTGATACTTTCCTCAAAAGCATTGATACTTTTCTCAAAAGCATTGATACTTTTCTAGTAGAATGAAATTACGAGGATTTCAAAAAATAAAAACAAGTATTGATACTTTCTGAGCAGAATCTAGTTTTCAGCCTAAAATTTGAACTTCTTACATACCAGACAAGTCTATAATCATTTCTTTTCAAAATTCTCTCAGTTCAAATATCAATTTTAAAGTCAATAATAGATTAAAAGTAAGTTTTCCTTAAACCAAATAATAGATCAACTAAGATTAAAATTTCAACCAAAGTAAGCATTTGAGTGTGTGGAGCTCTAACTTAATAAAAACTATTGAAGAAAAGGATAGGGTTTCATCCCCATTATCTTGACATCAAAAATTGCCATAACATCAAAGAATAGTCTAATACATATAGTCACTGACTTTTATTAACATAGAGGGTAGGGCATAAGCCTCACTACCTAGATCATACAAAATTGTGCCATATCACCAATATATATAGTTTGGTGCATTTTAGCCACCGACTTTCTAAGGTAAGGAAAGGTGTCATCGCTCCTAAATAGTCTAGTACATATAGTCACCATTTCAAAGTTTATAGATCATTGTGCACAATGGCTAATGCTTACTGTCCTAAGCTACAAGTCTTTAACTTAATAAGATCCACTAAAACATTTTCAAAATCAGAGTTTATTCAAGTATTCATATAAAAACCATAGGGTGAATTCAATCACTAATAAGATCAAGGGGGTCGAGACAAGATATCTTTTATTATCACCAACCTAGTCTATCATCTCAAAAATAAAGGGACCTAAAGCTACAATCTTTTCAAAATCATTTTCATTTCAAAATTTCAATGTCAATCATCATTCAATTCACAGACCAAGATTCATAATTTTAAGATATCAAAACATTCAGAGTGCTTGTTCCCCATACACAAAACCTAATATGTAATAGGCCTATTTACGTAACATAATATAGCTTTCATGAAATTCAATTAAAATTCATCATAGAATACCACAATCCTTGAAATAATGCATGCTTTATTAAAGATCCATTTAAATGCAAAATCATAGACAAGGCATGCTTAATTATATAAAAATAATTAAAAACGCCACATCTGCCCACCAATTTGAAGCTTGCCTTTCCCCTTAGCATGTTTCGACAATAACTCAACCTCTGCAAAATACTAGCTTTTCCAATAGCACCTAACACTCAATTTTCCATCATTAATACCTTGTTCACTAATCATATCTTTAACAAAAAACCATTTATCCTTCCATAAACTTCTTCACTTAACCTTTAATCCAAAATTAGTAGCTAAATCTAACCTAAGCATGAGTATAAACTTCAACTAGTTAGGGTTTGTGATAACTTTACCTTGGTGAGCTTGTGAGTACCAAAATCACTCCAACCTATGTTTTAGAGAGAAAATTGAAATTGTGATAAATTGAAGGATTTGGAAATTGAAACCCAAAGTTTAAAGGTTATGAACAAGGAATTTAACCTCCAAACTCTCTTAAAACAAAAATCTGATTTCGAATATGGAGTTGGAACGCTTCGAATGGTTTGGAAAGATGAGAGAGTATATAGAGGAAAGAGATAAAAGAGGGGATAAGACTAGACAGAGAAACGTTTTAACTATTTTACGAAAAGTTTGAAGGGTTTAGGGCTTTAAAACACGAATGAAAAGTCTCATTTGCCTTTATTTTTCAAATTTGTGACGAAGGTATTAATACTTTTGCTAGAAGTATCGATATTTTTTCTTTCTAGGTAAAGGTATCAATGCATTTGTTTATCATGATGCATTTCTGGGTTTCAAGTATTAATATCTCATGAATAGGTATGGATACTTTTGATCCAAAATACAATTTAAATTTAAGCCAAAGTACTTTGACTCTCTCTAGGTCCCACCTTTCAAGTAAATTCATTTGAGTATAAAAGCATACATTTTCCAAGTCATAGCTATTGAAAAATATCATTGAAAAACATAAATTTACATGCTTACCACATTAAGTTACACTTTGAACCTTAATTAAGGGTTGGGGTTTCATAATATACGTCCATTAGCTTCCCATATAGACTAAACATTTCATACTGCAAGTTCCACTTACTCTCACGCTCAAGTTGTCCACATGTAGTGTGAAGTCTTGCCCACCAGTCATAGCTTGTTTATTGGGGACGGCAAGTGGTTGTGCTGCCCTTGCTAGATTCTCCGCACTCTTGCTCTTCTTTCTCTCTCCATCAAAAAAATGTTTATCCATAAACTATTGAAACTTTGTGCAAATTATGTAATTTTGTGTATTTAATCTATTCAATAATATGTATACCTTATATATATTGTGTTATTGATTCAAATTTAAATTTAAATTTTATTTATTCATTTTTGAAAAAATCTTAATTTTTAACCTCACCTAAAATGACCTTACTCAGTGAAAGGCTAGAGGTGGCCGCACGAAGATAAGTAGTTCATATGCCCCTGTGAGTCTTCTATGCCTCCTTTTTCGTCTTGCAGCGGCTAGTTTCTCCATGGCCTTCCTTGCATCCCTGGCCACCAGCTTTTCCACCGCCTTGCCTGCAGTATCCCCCCTTCACCAATTCCTGTTTGTTTTTTGTTTTTTTTTTTTTTGCCATTTTATATGTAGACAATGAAAATCGGTTAAGTTGATTAACTTATTGATGGCCAACTGCATGTTTGTAGCATTTTTAACGTGTGCGCTCGTTCTGGAAAGACGTAAGAGAATATTTTATGTTTTGCAGTGCACATTAAAAACTTGAGACCGAGCATGGGCAGGCCTTGGATTTTCTGCTTCGCCGGTACATAATACAAAGCTTCAAAACTTGTTTTATCAGATGGTATAAATAAAATAATATTGAGCCTCTCGCAGAGAACTATCTCTCCCACACTAATCTCTTCGATCTATTGAAAAGTTGAATTGAAACCCATTTTCAAACCCCCAAAAGAAACTGTTTATGGTGCAAGCATTGGGGTTTAGGGAACTAGTCCTTTTGGTGGCCATTAGGTGAGTTATTTTGTTGAATTTCGTACATGTTAGCATTGATGTATTTCATATCAATTCAACTGCATCAACGCAAGCAGTTTTGTACCATTCAGTTGTTGGTAGCTCTTGAGGGCTTAAATAACAAGCGAAGTGATTTTCTGTTCGCAAAACTTTTTAATAGAAAATGCTTTGCCGGCCATGTTAACTACCCTAGTGTTCCACTTTGCTTTACTCATCCTTTTGTCCTCAACGTATACTATGATTCTCCACTTTTCCAATAAAATCCGCAACCGCTCTTCCTGGATCCCCAAGCTAACAGCCATGGTGAAGTTCTATTCTCTGCTATTAATCCTCCTCATCATATCCTTTGTTATCCCAGCTCTCTCAGTGTCAGCACCCACTGAGAGAATTACCTCTTGTCTTAATCACAACAATATAAGCAACTACACTACTTTCTCTAACATAGAAAATAATCAGTCTTCACTCTACTATTATCTTCTCAACTTTTCCATTCAAAATCTTCGCTTCGCTGAAGCCACAAATCCTAAGCCAATAGCTATTATCTTGCCAGAGAGTAAGGAACAGCTAATCAACACTGTCTTGTGTTGTATTGCAGGGCCATGGGAGATTCGAGTAAGGTGCGGTGGACATAACTACGAGGGTACCTCATCGGTAGCCAGCGATGGAGCTCCATTTGTGATAATAGACATGATGAATCTGAACCGTGTTTCGGTGGATATAGAATCCGAAACAGCATGGGTGGAAGGTGGTGCAACGCTTGGTGAGACATACCACGCTATTGCTGAGTCAAGTAGAATTCATGCCTTCTCTGCTGGGTCCTGTCCAACAGTAGGGGCTGGTGGCCATATTGGCGGTGGTGGCTTTGGGTTTTTATCAGAAAATACGGTCTAGCAGCTGATAATGTGATTGATGCTCTTCTCCTCAACGCGGATGGTGAAATATTAGACAGGCAAGCTATGGGAGAAGATGTTTTTTGGGCAATTAGAGGGGGTGGCGGCGGCTTTTGGGGAATTGTTTACGCATGGAAAATCAACTTGCTGAAAGTACCACAGACGGTAACCAGCTTCATTGTGTCTAGACCTGGAACGAAAGCCCAGGTGGCAAAGTTAGTAAACAGATGGCAACACGTTGCTCCCAACTTTGAAGGTGACCTGTATTTATCATGCTTTGTAGGTGCTGGCCTACCTGAGGCTAAGGCTATGGGCCTGTCCGCAACATTTAAAGGCTTCTTCCTAGGTGCAAGAAGGGAAGCCCTTTCGATCCTACGCCGGAGTTTTCCTCAGTTGGGTGTTGCAGAGGAAGATTGCAAGGAAACGAGTTGGATTGATTCAGTGCTATTCTTCTCTGGCCTAGCCGATGGAGCCACAGTCTCCGACCTCAAGAACAGGTATTTGCAAGACAAGCATTATTTTAAGGCGAAATCAGACTATGTGAGGAATCCAATTTCCCTAACGGGCATAAGGGCTGCCCTGGACATACTTGACAAGGAACCAAAAGGGTATGCAGTATTAGACCCTTATGGTGGCATCATGAACCAACATAAGCAGTGACTCAATTGCTTTTCCTCACAGACAAGGTAATTTGTACACAATACAATACCTGGTGGAGTGGCATGAAGAAGATAGAAACAAAGGCAACGAGTATATTGAATGGATAAGAGGATTTTATACTGCAATGACAGGCTATGTTTCGAGCGGTCCGAGGGCAGCTTATATAAATTACATGGACTTTGACCTTGGGGTGATGGGATTAATTAACACTAGTGTCCCATTTTACGATACCGTCGAGACTGCTAGAGTTTGGGGTGAAAAGTACTTCCTGAACAACTACGATAGGCTGGTTAAAGCCAAGACACTGATTGATCCAAACAACATTTTCAAAAATCAACAGGGGATTCCTCCAGCCACCTCAGTAGGTTTCAAGGCAAATAGTTTCTAGCAATGGAAAGGTTAAACTTGTATTTTAATAGCAAAGAAAATTTGTATCCAGGTGTCCTATATATATATATTACATTGTTGGACTTTTTGGGATAACACCCATGATAGTCATGTGGTTTGGCTAGGACTATGTTTTGTCCTTTTATTCTGATAAATTAAAAATGATTATATGATAATATGTAGTATTTTAAAGTTACCATATTACCTTATAAAAGAAATTTCATAAAAGGTTTGAAGTCTTTCACCAAAATTTTAATTACGGTTAGCTAGAAAAATTAAGGTGAAAAATCAAACTCTTCTTTCTCTATAGAACTATCATTTTCTTTCCGTTAATGCTAAGCTAAGGTTCTTATATTATGAAAAGTATGGCTATTACTCAATTCAGTAATAGTTTTGGAAATCAATAGACTCGTAAAGTGTTGCATTCATGTTGCATGTATAAATGTTTTTGTCAAAAGCTTGCCTCTAACTAATTCTTGATTATTCCAAAGTCCCGAACCGAATTACCATATATATGTATATGTCTTAATCAATAGCGATGGGTTGTTCCTCATTTTCAATTGGACTAACTCATTCTCCACTCATGTTTCATGCACAAATTTTCTCTTTTTCTCATTGGTCTAAATCCTATCCTAATATCTTCCCATCCGCCACCTCACTTTCTCCTCGTTTTCTTTTCTTTTCTCTTTACATGTCATGCCATTCAACTTCTCTCTTGTTATTTTCACCACCTCCCATTGGTGGCTTGTTCATGCAATGTTCCTTTTATTTCATTTGCATTACATTTCACATGTATGTTATTGCATTTCATTTTCATTTTCATTTCCTTTTAATAGCACCTTATCACCCAATAATATTTCATGCTATGATTATACCTTTTTCCTTTTCCAATCACATTACCATCCTTAGGTTATTTACTATAGGCTATCCTTACTAAACCATGGCTTTTTTTCCATTTAAATACTTTTTATTCCTTTTACTCATTATCAACTTTCACATGGTAGGGTCCCACATGTTTCCCATTAACTTCTTACTTTTTGCATGTAATAGTGAATTTTACATGCACTTCTCATATTCCACATAATCTAATTTTCCTTGGTTAGTCAATGTACATTTAACTTCAAATATTGACATTTGCAAATGAGTCCTCAACTTTTCCTTATTTACGATGCAACCCTTCGAACTTTTCATCCTTCACAATTTGGTCCTTCCAAGACTTATTAAATTTCAATTTTCTTCTATCTTTCTTCCATTACACTTGTACAAATAAAATATTAAATTCGCATCTCATCAAGGTGTCAACATAATATTTAAATATATACTTATCCGCACTTACTTTATTTAATAAAAACACGCGAGCCCCACTAACATTGTTTTTCTTCTAAATATTTCTTACTTCCATTCCCCCACTTAGACAAATTGTACAAATCACACTTCCTCCGGGTAATATATCCAACCTGACATCAGTGTTTTTTAATATTATTTTATTAATAAAGTAATAAAATATTATTTTATTCTTTTTCACTTGTCTCTTCGAGACCCAAAATGTCTCACTTTGTCCCATTGCACCTCCGATTCACCTTTTAACTTGCTAATTCATCCTCGATAAAAAAAATTATTATTATTCAATTATTATTTTCTCGTGTACGAAATATTCAATTTCAAAATATTGGTTTCGTCCATCATCACTCTTGGGCACTTAAATTTATATCAATTGACTCTTAGTCATATCGATAAGGTCTTATGGGTTTCTATATGAGGGTATAGGGTGTTACATCATGCAAAAGGTTTATAATGTAAAGTCTTACAAAAAAAAAGGAGTTTTATCATGTTACTGTGATCAGTATTTTGAAAATGATTTGAAATGATCCTTTAAAATCCCGTTTTGGCTTTGAAGTGGTTTTACTAAACCAAGAGATTCGAGAGTAGGTCAAATGTCACATCGGGATAGTGTGACCTTTGTGTACAACTGAGCTCTAGCTAGAGAACAATTGGGTCACCGACGGGCAGCTACACATGGTTAGGGCCATGGTTTGTGATATACGTGGCAAGGCCACGGGTTGTTATATGTGGCTAGACCACAAGTGATATTCGCGATTACGATTACTTGATTTGTTTACTTGATATTCGCCAACATTGTTGAGACTGCCATGGCATATGGGAATCCGGTGGAGTAGTGCTCTTGAATTGTTATATGTGGAGGTGGGTCCACGGGTTGATATTTACGACTACATACTCGAGAGTGATATCTCTTTGGGTTTTCAAACATGACTTCCTTTGCATGGTGAGAAATACTACTTCTTCTGCAACTCTCCTATTTGATTAAAAGCTTTCAATGCTTTATATATTGATTATGAATTAATGATGTTGTGTTTAATACATTGGGGATGAGATGATTTATAAGCTCAAGTAAAAGCTTTAATAACATTTGATTTCATGGGAGCGTGCGTGCTTATGTTAGTCCAATTTGAAGTGAAGGATATTAAATTATTTTGACAATAGAAATCTTTCACTCACACTACTTTTGAGACAATGATGGTTAAATGATTTCTTGCATAAAAATCCTTGGTTTTATACATAAGGCACAAATGTCCCATTTGCTTTTAAATGGTTTATATGTTCTTATGTTTTATATGTTTAAATCTTTTGCCTTGGCTTATTTCCCATCTACGCCCTACTCATGGAGTTGATGATCACTGAGTCTGTGAGACTCAACCCCTTAACTTCCTTTTGCAGATAAGTAATCAGCTTAAGTGCATTGCTTAGCACCTTGAGACTTGCTACAACATAGGTAATGGCATCTTTTCAACTTCCACTTTGAGTAGCTCTGCTGCATAGAGGTCATGTGTGTAAAATAGTTAGACATAAAGATTATCTGTAAAACTTTAGGGTTCTGTATTAGATATTAAGTGTGAAATTGGGACACACGAGGATATTATAACTACTTGCTATACTTTAATTGCAATCATTTATTTGGTTTAAGTAAACAAAAGTATTGTTATTACTAGTTGATTTATGTACGCAATAGAGTGCTTGATTTAATTATCCAGAATTTTAACTAAGGCTTGTTCGAGATTTGACAGGTTCACTTGTAAGTCTCAGACACCAGTAACGATCGAGGAGAAGGTCATTACATGCTTTGCCTTAACTTGTTGGCACATTAAGAACTTGGTCACAAGCTCGACCACATCTTTCCTAAAGCCTTCCCACCACTACATCTCTCTCAAATCATGATACATCTTAGTGGTGCTTGAGTGAACTACATATATAGCCACATGGGCCTCGTCAAGAATCTTACATATTAAATCATCAATATCCGGGACATATACACTAGATCTATATCTAAGTAATCCATCAGTGGCTCTAGTGAACATTTGACCTTTTTTTCCTTAAGGATCTTCCAACACTCTTACCATAAAATCATCTTTATCTTGGGCCTCTTTGATCCGATCCATTAACATCAATCTCACTCTAAAATGGGCTAATAATGCATCGGTATTGTCAACCTCAAATTGAATGCCCACATTGCCTAACTTATGTGTCGCATCCCATTTCTTGGGGGGATTGTGACCGGCGCATGGACCCAGATGAGCATAACCCGCTAAGCCCAAGCAAGCCTCTTACCATAACCTTATTAAACAATTCCTCATTACATGCATAAAGCATCTTATAACATTCATTTACACACAAAACCATCAAGCATGCATTCATAAAACTCATTATATAATTAAGAAACTTCTCAACTTAATTGTAAAAGCTCAAGCATTTAGTATACATATATATATATATATATGAAAAAGTGCCATTATCATAGGGCACATTAAAATAAGCCATCAACAACACCATCGGGTGTCCATGTAGGCCTTCAAGCCATCATCATAATCTTATACATAACATTATCAATATAGGATGCCTAACATGGCAACATTAACATAAACATGTTCATAGTTTATGACACAAACATAAAGTAAAAGACCAACTTGTTAACAAAACGTGACCGACCTCTAGGCATTAAGTGGGTGCTAGACACCTACCAAAGAATGAAGATCGGACACCGGTATCCACAACACTAGCTGCTATCAAACGCTATTATTGATTTGCAACAAAATAAAAAGAAAAAATAACGTGTGAGTCACAAAGACTTCGTGAGTGGATTCAAGAAGGAGACAAGCTAGGGGATAAGAGTATTTCATAATCATGCACTTGTAATCTCATGTCTTACACAAACAATTTAATCATAGAATTCATAAAACGTGTTATTTGAACAAATTTGAATAGTACTTGAATGAAAACATGTCAACATAGACTTACGGGAATCCTTTATCTTTGAAATTCTCATCAAATTCAATCAAACAACCTATTCTGCACCAAAACTATTGATACTTTCATGCATCTATCAAAATATTAGTAAAAATGTATCGATACATTTCAGATAAAAAGCCTCCTAAAGCAGTTTGTTTGGAATGTATTGATACTTTCAGCTCAGAACCTAAAATTTTGGGTAAAAACCTTCATTTTTAGCATTTTTTTAGGTTCCTTTACCTCTTAGGAGGCTTAGTCTTACCCATTAAGCATATTTCATGTTATCATAGAGTATAGATCATGAACAATTCTTAAACAACATTAATATGCAACATGCCATAAATATAATAATTATGGCTATTCCATAAACATTAAGCTCATACATTGTGATGGTATGTCCCACATCAGCCTTAGGTCGGCAATGCATTGTCCCATTACACCTTAGATGTTTATAACGTATCATAGGAGTGAAGTCGTCACTTGCAACCCGTGAGAGTGGAATTAATCGCACTCATAGAGTTCTTCTACTAGTAACATTAGGTATGTGGAATGTCTTTCGCATAGCAACTTACTCTCTCATAAGGTATATGGAAAATACATCATATATATAATCTCATGGCATTCATCATGCTTTTTGAATCATCTCATGTAGTGTATGGTATAAACATCATATAAACTATCTCATGGCATTTATCATGCAAACTTAATTACCTCATATGGTATATGGAATTTACATCATATATGCAATCTTATAGTATACATCATGCATACTTAATCATCTTATGTGGTATATGAAATTTACATCATATACATAATCTTATGGCATTCATCATACTAAACATGCACATTATAGCATCTATAGATAAGCATACAATATCTCGTACCTACACAGGTCTAAAGATTGGAGTAATTGAGTGGACTTCAAGCATAAGGTGCTCATCCCCCTTATTGAAAACTAATACATAGTAGAGTATTTACATACATAGTGGATTTGTAAACAATTTGAAAACCACTGCATCAATCATATCACCATCACTAAGAATCTACTTTTCTTTGAAAATCATTTTTCATTCCAGAAACTTAAATTCTTTGATAACCACTTTAGAGATATCATTTAAACATACATAAATAATCCTTTTCATAGAAATCAAGCTAGCTTTACATATCAAAATAATTTGAAAGTGGTGTATCCACTTACCTAGTTGGAGATTTAATTCCTAGCTCCAATCACAACTTTGTTTCAGCAAAATCCGTGGAGTTTTCATGTGTTCCTATCAAACAACAATCATTACAAGCATTTCGTAGAATAAGAATTTCGTAATAATCCTTCTAGGTACTTTCAAAACTACTTAATTTTGGCTAAACTAATTTTCTAGCTAAAACCCATGCTTATAAACCCATAAATCTTCCATCCTTAGCTTAGGTGAGCCTAGATGTTTAAGGAAATCATAAAGCCTTCAAGATTTAGTCACTAATAGAAAATCTGGGCAATAAAACAACTATTTTAGTTCTAGAATCCAAAGCCAGAAGATTTAAAAGCTAAAAATGTCATCTTCTTCCATAAAAACCCAAAACTAAGCTTTAGAATCATAAAAATAGAATTTGGGGTAAAAATGAGTTGGAAGAGCTTAAGAATAAGTGTTTTACCTTGCAAATGTGGCTGAGGGTTGCTAACCCTAAAAAAATATGATATATTTATAGGTTAGGGCATAATGTAGTTTCTGAGGTATATGCCTATAAAAACTTTTTACTCTCGATTTACTTAAGATATTTAATGTAAATAAGCAAACAACCCCTTATTTGGATTCAATAAACATATAAAAAAATCAAAATCCAAAAGAATCAAAATCTAATTTTTGGTTTTAAAAACAAAATCGAAAAAGTTTGACTGAAATTAAATTTGCGGTTCCCATTTACCATAGCAAACATACTCCAAAAATAATTTTGATTTGATCCATTAACATCAATCTCACTCTAAAATGGGCTAATAACGGATTGGTATCATCGACCTCAAATTGAGTGCCCATATCACCTAACTCATGCATACACTATATCAATGATCTCTTTTCGATTCAATGTGGGCTAAACTTCCCATGGACTTTTGGCTTAAAGCATCAGCCACCACATTGGCTCTACCAAAATTATACAAAATAGTGTAGTTATAATCCTTGAGCAACTCTATCCATCTATTTTGCCTAAGGTTAAAATCTCTCTGCTTAAAGATATCCTTGAGGATCTTGTGATCCGTATAAATCTCACATGTCTCACCATATAAATAGTGCCTCCAAATCTTCGAGGCAAATACCATGGTGGCCATCTCTAAATCATGGTAGGGTAATTTTGTTCATGCTTTTTGAGCTGTCTCGATGCATACGCTATCACTTTCCCATGCTGCATTAACACACATCCAAGTCGTACTCATGATGTTTCGTAATAAACTGTGTAACCCCTTGACCCATAAGGCAAGCTTAATATTGAAGCTGTGGTAAGACAAGTCTTGAGCTTCCCAAAGCTCTCCTCACATGCATCCATCCATATAAACTTGACACCTTTCTGTGTCAACTTAGTCATGGGAGCTACTATCTCAGAGAAATCTTTAACGAATCTCCTATAATATACAACTAACCCTAGGAAACTCCATATCTTAGTTACTAAGGTAGGCATTGGCCATTTCTGTACGGCCTTAATCTTATTCGAGTCCACCATTACACCTTTTTTAGATACTATGTGGCCCAAGAAGTTAACACTATGAACCCAAAACTCACACCTAGAGAACTTGGCATATAACTCGTACTTTTTCAAAATCTAAAGCATTATCTTCACATGCTACTCATGCTCTTCTTTGCTCGAGTATATCAATATATCACCAATAAATACTACTACAAACTTATCCAAGCATGGCTTGAACACTTGGTTCATCATGTCTATAAAAGTAATTGGGGCATTCATAAGCTTGAATGACATCACCAAGAACTCGTAATGGCCATACCTAGTATGAAAGGTATTTTTAGACACATTTTCTTGCCTACTTCTCAACAAAAGATAGCATGACCTCAAGTTAATCTTAGAAAAACATTAGGCTCTCTAGAGCTGATCAACAAATCATTAATGTGTGGTAAAGGATACTTATTCCTCACTATCACCTTGTTCAACTATTGGTAATCTATACACACTTTCATTGATCCATCTTTCTTGTTTATAAATAACACCAGTGCACTCCATGGTGACACACTAGGATGAATGGACCTTTTGTCCAACAAGTCTTTTAGTTCATTTTTAAGCGCTCTAAGCTTAGTTAGCGCCATTTAGTATGGTGGTATAGATATCAGGCACATACCTTATACCAAGTTGATGTAAAACACTATATCTCCATCTGAGACAATCTTAGCAACTCCTCGAGAAACACATTAGTGAACTCCTTCACAAGTGGCACATCAACCACCTAATTCACCATTATTTATGTGTCCTTAACCAATGCCAAGAATCCTTGACATCCTTGATCAATCAATCTTTTAGCTTCTAAGGCAGAAATCAGACTACCCATCACCGTGTTACGATCCACTTGGATACTAAATGGTTTCTCCCCTAGATAGTTAAAGTATACCATCTTGTAGTGGCAATCAACATTAGCATAATTGGGAGATAATCGGTACATACCTAATATCGCATCAAACTTCAACATGTCTAGCAAAACTAGATTTAATAAAATGTCCTTGCTCTCAATTCAAACCATATAATCTCTATACACATGCGTTGTCACAAATACCTCTTTCAAGTGTGTGGTAACTTCCAATTCGTTTTCATAGTCAACATTAGTCTTCATCCACAATGTCATGACAATACCTTACGCCATGATGAAAAATAAGCTATGGAGACTTACATTTTAACCCAAAATAAATGGCTACGATCCACGTCACATCATAAATCATGGTCTTTGTGATCTAACTTGGGTAGTACTATCTCATATAGTTAACGTTATCATAGAGCAATTTCATTGTTTAATCATCATAAGGCCAACCCATTACTTGTACATGGTTGGAAATGAAGCTCTATTATGGCATTATGCCATTAATACCATTTAGTAAATAGGATTGATAATATCCTCAATTATTAGCCTCGACATTTCACACTTAGACTCTCATGAGTCGTCAACTTATCATTAATGATATCTATTGAAATCTTATCAACAAGGGTTGTTTCTATAGCCATAAGACCTTTGGATTCAAAATCCTTTTTACTATGTTCTGAACACAAGATATCTATCTTAACATGAATCAAGTAGCCACATCTTAGTCCCTTATTGATAACGCTATGATATAGTGTTATGTAGGCTTAATTTTGATAGTAGTTTAGCATAGTTCTTGTAATAATATATAGAAATTAGTAGGTTTTATTTACTAATTTTAAATTAGTTAATTTAGGTTAGTCAATCTAATATTATTTAATTTTATGCTTAATTTGGTGTTAATGTGGCTAAGATAGGTAGTTGTTGATTTATTTGTACTTTTGTAGGTGTTTGGTGAAAGAAGAATTTTAGTGGAAAAAGGAGAGCAATTTTGAGGTGCATACTTCCACTGCACATGTTTTGGTATTTTGGACATAATTCTCTCTACAGAGCTCCAAATAAGATTATTCTTAGACCATTTGAAATTTAAAAGAAAAAGACACAAATTTCATGTTTACTACTTCACCTAGTTAGGCTCGGAACATGGTCCAAAATCTTTTTGAAATTGACATACTATAGCAATCCTACATTAATTACGATTTCTGTTAATTAATTGGGTAAGGCTACGGCCCACATTGTTTGATGAGGAAATCCTTATTAAAATTGACTTCTTTCTTCACCCAACTTGGCCTAACTTCAAATTCCTATAAAAACAACCTTTCGGAGGACCTTTGGAAGAGAACAAAACACTAGATTAATAGTTGAGAGTTAAGCCACAAAGTCATTGAAGCTAAGAAGAATTTGAATGATCCAAGGAGATTTGGAAATCAAGAATACAATCCTTGGTTTTGTTCTATCTTTTTGTTATTCTCTTATTCTATTGGTTTTGTTTTTAATGTTTAAACTTTATTCAATGATAATGTGTGACTTGATGGGGAATTAATTCATTAATCTAAGATTATGATTGAACTCAATATGTAGTATGAATTATTTATCTCTCATTTACTTATGTTTGATTGATTTAAGTTGCTTATTTTATTCTGTTCTTAATGCTTCTAGTTGGCTGGCCACCAATTAGATTAAATTGAAAACCTAGGTTTAACCTTGATGAAGGATATTTAGGTAAACCTTGAATAGAATAGTGTATGATTGAATGCACTTAGTTGATTAGGTGGTTTGATTTACATATAGGGTAGACATACACTTATAAGCCATATGTAGCCAAAATTAGAGCACAAACTTAATGAATTTTTCTTCAATATAATTTGCATAGACATTTAGTAAATTAAATGGGAGAGGTATTTTTATGAGAAACTTGACAGAGGCTTGTAAATAATTTAGGACTCTAGGTTAGCAACTTAATCCATTAAACTGAGTTAAGAGAGAGAGACAATAATCAAATGAAGTATTGAGGGACATCATAATCTCAAGTCTAGTAATTAAGTGAGTTTCATAAAACAAATTTACTATTTAATTTTAGTTTTAGTTTATTAGTTTTAATTTTCCTTTTCAATAATTTTAAATTTAATTGTTTGGATAAGACTAAGTTGTTACAATTTTAGTAGTTAGCAATTAGGAATTAATTCAATTCTCCATGAGAACAAATTCTATTTACTATTATAGTACTTGTTAACGATACGTGCACTTGTGTGAGAAATCAACAACACTTATTGACCAATCAAGCCTTTCAACTTGCTATATTTTCTTATTATCTTTTCTCGAGGGAGTGTGTACTCAAATTTGTGAAATCGTTAACAAAATTTTCATTATGCTTCACATCTAAGTTAACATGAAGGTGTTGTGTATCTCTCATACACCAAAAATCATTTACTAGTTCACATTAGTCTACGTTTTAACTCCATTATCAATTATCCATAATTCTTCACTTAATCATCTAGGGTTGTACTTAACCCGAGGGTCATCATCGACACCTCATGACCCAAATACATACCTTGACCTCTTTTTGTTTATGCTCAAGCATTTCTAGTAGTTTTACTCCTATATTAGGTCATTAGAATTCAAACATATGACCTTATCGTTGTATCATTAGGAATCCCTTACTCAAAAAATTTCCTTTAATCATGGCTTAATTTTTAGGTGGCATTCTCGTCTAAACTATCACATGTAATTGATGAGTTTTGACTATAACGAACATTAACTCATCACAATCCCAATTACTACTTTGGGACACTATTCCTTTGTTAGTGAACTAGTGGGGAAATCGATCTTCCCCGAACTGGTGATTTGTTACATTTGCCATGGCCTCAAATAATAAGCGTACGTGGTCTGTCCGTAACCTCTACTAAAGCCTCATGCTTGACAACATCTACCACAACCTCTCTTTATAGGTATACGTGGCCTTGCCATACTCTTGGACGGAGCATCTATCTCCGCTGCATCCTCCACAACCCTTAGCAATGGGCATCTGTGGTGTAGCTATAGCATTTACAAGAGTCTTAAGCTCTACCGCATCTCTATGACTAACTCGTGTCCTAGGTAACATATCTCACCTAGACAAAAGTAATCATATAATGTAAGACTCAACGCTAAAGCCTTATAGTAAATCTAAACATAACTCTTAAAATAATGTGGGTAAACAGACAAGGAATTATATGCAAGTTTCTTGTTCTCCATTTGTGCTCAGGTACATAAAACAAAAACAAGATTACTACATAGGACTCCAAACATTCTGCTAACAACCAAAAAAAATCCTTGGACTTTATGAACCTAAAGCTCTGATACCAACTTTGTCACATCCCATTTCCTAAAGAGATTGTGATTGGCTCATGGACCCAAATGAGTATAACTCGGTAGGCTTAAACAAGCTTCTTATCATAACATTATTATACATTCATCATCACATGCAGAAACATCATATAACATCCATTAACATACGTAATCATAATACATACATTCATAAAACTCATTATACAATTAAAGAACTTCTTAACCTCATTGTATAAGCTCAAGCATTTGGTATAAATATATATATGAAAAGTGCCACTCTCATGGTGTGCATTAACATTTGCTATCAACAACACCCTCGAGTGTCCAGGTGGGCTCTCAAGCCATCATCATAATCTTATAAATAATATTATCAATATAAAATGCCCAACATTGGCAGCATTAACATAAGTGTGTTCATAATTTGTAAAGTAAAAGATCAACTCGTCAACAGAATATAATCAAACCTCTAGGCATTAAGTGGCTGCTAGACACCTACCCAAGAATGTAGATCGAATATAAGTTTTTGTAACACTGGCTGCTATTAGACGCTATCATTGATCTACAACAAAATAAATAGAAAAAATAATGTGTAAGTCATAAAGACTCTATCAGTTGATACAAGAAGGGAACAAGCCAAGAGATAAGAGTATTTCATAAACATGCACTTGTAATCTCATGTCATAAATAGTTTAATCATAGAATTCATAAAAGATGTTACTTGAACATATTTGAATAGTATTTGTATAAAAACATGTCAATATAGACCTTTAGGAATCCTACACCTTTAAAATTCTCATTAACCTCAATCAAACAACCTATTCTGTATGAAAACTATTGATATATTCTTGCATGTATTGATACTTTCATACATCTATCGATACATTAGCAAAATGTATTAATACATTTCACACCAAAAGCCTTTTAAAGCATTCTATTTAGAATGTGTCGATACTTAACCCATTTGTATCGATATTTTCAACCCAGAACTCAAATTTCTAGGTAAAATCCTCTATTTTTACTATTCCTTGAGTTCTTCTACTCTTGGGACTTTCTCTAAGGCCCAGTCTTCTTCACTAAGCACATTTTCATTCATCATAGAGTACAGATCATGAACAATGGTCAAACAAAATTAGTATACGACATGCCATAAACATAATAATTATGGTCATTCCATTAACATTAAACTCATATGTCCCCTATCAGCCTGGGGCCAACAATGTACAATCCCATTCACCTTTGGCATTTCTAATGTATCATAGGAGTGAAGTCATCACTTTCACGCCGTGAGGGTGAAATCAATCAAACTCATACAGTTTTCATACTCGTAGCATTAGGTATGTGGAATGTCCTTAACATACAAGCTTACTCATCTCATAAGGTATAGGAAAAATATATCATATACATAATTCCATGGCATTCATCATGCTTCCTTAATCATCTTATGTAGTATATGGAATATACATCACATACCTAATCTCATGGCATTCACAATGCTTTCTTAATCATCTCATGTAGCATCTAGAATATACATCATATACATGATCTCATGGCATTTATCATGCATACTTAATCACCTCATATGGCATATAGAATTTACATCATATACACAATCTTATAGTACACATCATGCATACTTAATCATCTCATATGGTATATGGAATTTACATCATATACATAATCTTATGGCTTTCATCATACCAAACATGCACATTATAGCATCTATAAATAAACATGCAATATCTTGTACCCACACTAGTCTGAAAATCGAAGTAATTGAGTGAACGTCAAACATAAGATGCTTGTCTCCACTTGTTGAAAACTAATACATAGTAGAATATTTACATACATAGTATTTTCATGAACAATTTGAAAACCATTGTATCAATTATATCACAATCACTAAGAATTTATTTTTCTTAGAAAATCATTTTCATTCTTGAAACTCAAATCCTTTCACAAACCATTGTAGAGATATCAATTCAACATACATAAATAATCATTTTCATAAAAATCATGTCAGCTTTACATATCAAAATAATTTGAAACTGGTGAATCCAGTCACTTAGTTGGAGATTCGATTCTTAGCTCCAATCACAACTCCATGTCAATGAAATCCATAGAGTTTTCAAGTATTCCTATCATACAACAATGATCACAATCATTTCTTAGAATAGAAATCTCGTAATAATCATTCTAATTACTTTCAAAACTACTTGGTTTTAGCTAAACTAATTTTCTAG
The DNA here is from genome assembly GCF_002168275.2 of Theobroma umbraticum. Taxonomy (NCBI): domain Eukaryota; kingdom Viridiplantae; phylum Streptophyta; class Magnoliopsida; order Malvales; family Malvaceae; genus Theobroma; species Theobroma umbraticum. The sequence goes on from NW_018397265.1 coordinate 2,607,461, forward strand.
CTAAAACCCATGCTTAGAAACCCATAAATATTTCATCTTTACCTTAGTTGAGCTTTGATGCTTGGGAAAATAACAAAATCTCTGTGCTTTAATGTTGAACAAAAAATTTAGGCATAAAATTAATATTTTTAGTGCTAGAAAATTCATAAATCAGGATTTAAAAGTTAAAAGATGTCACTTTTGTTTGAAAAACCCAAAACCAAGCTTCTAACCTTCCAAAATGATGACTTAGGGTGAAAATGGGCTTGAGAAACCTTAGAGTTGCTAAAAAACTAATGAGAGATAGCTTAGAATGAAAAACCCTTGAAGTTGGGGTCATATTTATACTATGGGATGTGAAAATACACCTTTATCCCATTTTTTTTTCAAATATCAGTGAAATGTATCGATACATTTGGTTTTAAGGAAAATGTATCAATACATTATGAACATGTATTGATACATATTCATCAGAAACCCTTTCTAAGCTAAATGTATTAATACATTTAAGACAAAATGCAATTTTTGTGGCAAATTGCCTATAAAAACCTGCACAGCTTATTTACATTAAGTAAATGTCCTCTTTACTTTTTACTCTTCATTTTCTTAAGATATTTAATGTAAATAAGCAAACAAAGCCCCACTTGGATTCAAAAGAAATATAAAAAAAATCAAAATCCAAAAGAATCAAAATCGAATTTTTAGTTTCAAGAATAAAATAAAAAAAATTCAACTGAAATTAAATTTGTAGTTCCCATTTACCATTGCAAGCGTACTCTAAAAATTATGAAAAATCATTTTGATCATCTAAATATCAAGGGAATCATTAGCATCAGTTTTTATGTCTAAAATATTGTTATATAAAAATCACATATTTTGACTCCTTTTAGGCTTAAAAAAAATTTTGCTTTAAAATGACAGACAACCAAAAGGTCAGTGAATCCTTTTGAAAGTTGAAACTAAGTTTGATGTTCAAAATATGTAATCTATATGCTCACCTAAGGTTTTCATAACTTATCCTCTTACTCAAGGTGGTATTTCACATGTAATCCCATAAAGAGTCTATCTCTATTAGTAGGGGGTCATTCCTTTTTGGATGGAATGCAAATTGGCTTATGTTTTTTGAATTTTATTGCTCATTTATCATCTAATCAACCCTTTTCCACTCGTTTTAATGAGCTTAAGAGTGAATCCTAGTATGTTAGGCTTGGAATAAGGTACTCTCACTAGCTCACCAAGTAAATTTGCCATTTTGCCTTTACAAATAAAAATGTGGATTTACAATCATACAAGACAATACTTTATCTATTTCAATATATGATGGTTTCATGCGTGTGTATTTATTATATAATTTCCAACTATTTGATTATGAAAATTGTTGTTTAAGGCTTACTTGGGTTAGGGCTTGCCCATTAGATCCCTGCATCGGTTATATCCCCGAAAGTGAGATGTGACAAACTTGGTATTAGAACTTTAGGTTACATTCTCTATCAACTTATCTAAAGACTTATAAGATAAGCGACTAGGTAGACATCAAGGTAAACAGCATCGTTCACAAGGGTATGCCCAACAAGTTCTACCATGTCGGATGAGCCAAAATGTCAATGTAATCTTGTGGGCAGTTGATCCTTGCTAGCAGGGGGTTAATCTTTTTGGGATGGAATGGAAAATGGTTATGTTCTTTGATTTTTATTGCTCCTTTATCCTTCAATCATCCCTTGTCACTTATTTTAATAAGCTTAAGAGTGAATCCTAGTATATTAGGCTTGGAATAAGGTACTTTCACTAGCTCACCAAGTAAATTTCCTATTTTCCTTTACAAATCAAAATAGGGTTCTATAGTCATACATGGCAATACTTTATTGATTTCAATATATGATGGTTTAACGCTTGTGTATTTATTATATAATTTTTGAGTATTTGATTTTGGAAATTGTTGTTTAAGGCTTACTTGGGTTGGGGCTTGCCCATTAGATCCTTGCGCGGGTCATGCCCCCGAAAGTGAGATATGACAAAGTTGGTATTATAACTTTAGGTTATATTCCTCTGCCAACTTATCTCAAGACTTATAAGATTGGCAACTATGTAGGCATTAAGGTAAACAAGATTGTTCACAAGTGTATGCCCCACAAGTTTTACCATGGCCAAGCTGATCGTGTTTGGAACATTACCAAGGGCCTTTCCCAAGTGGATTCCAAAAGATGACATTGTCCTACCATGCATAACAACAATAATATATATATTGGAATTTAGATACCAACTGTTGAACCATTTTCAGCAATGGCCAAGTTCAGGTATGTTGATGTTTGCTTATAATCGATTATATTTTGTCAATTATACGGTATCTTGTAGAAACTTAAGAAAGTGAACTGTAAGAACTCATTCATGAGAAAGAAAATATTAGGAAATTTAAAAGAAAGAAAAGGAAAAGAAATAAAACAAGTCTTCTACATCGTAGTTTTGTTATCTTTTCTCTAGCAATAACATCTGCTTGTTATGTAAGTGTATGCCCTTGAGCCAATTGGTTTGGCAAAGGATACATATTGAAAATGTATAAAACGTCAAAGGGTTTTACTTCATCAAATAAGTTTAAGCGATATTAAGTTATCATAAAACTAATTTGGATGAAGCCCTTGGATATTTGGTATTTTGCATAGAATTTTTAAAGAGTTACAATTATGAAATTCTAATGCATCAAAGCACACATCATAAATGTTCCTAGCTAATGTATTATTAAAACTAGGCATCAATAATGCTGCATGGCCGACACATGTTATGTTCTTCAATATGAGTGGGCAACCAATCTCATTTGACTAATAGTATAAGGAGACTTAGAACAAACATGTGCTTGATTGTTCAAGAAAGATCAAGTTCATTGAACTTGACCCACCATGAGAATTTTATTTGGTATTTCACTTAAGTGTATGGATTAAATTGTCATGTGTTAGTCATGTAAATAATCCTTAGATTTGAGACATCGTTGTTATCTTGAGAAAAGAGTGTTATACTTTGATTCCATCTCTATGGATTCTAACCATGGATGCCCAAAAAGGATGTCGTGGGTATAACATGAATCATACAGATGTAGATTGTCATGACTCAACCGGGGTGCCGTAAGTAGTGCACTAGTCAAGCTAGCAAAGCCCTTGAGACTAGAACAAAGCTTAGAAATTCGAATTGAAATAGAACATATAACATATAACCAAGGGTTTTCCACAATAATATATTCATAATATAATTTGAATTTAAATACATGTAAATTACCCCTTGACACATAGTTCATACATATTACTGATCACACACACGTCATACATTGGCCAACATAATGGGTTTCTCTCATACAACCCTTAATACAATAATAACATAAGACAATATAGCGCCAACACATGCTGAAAGGTAATCTAAAAGTGGAGGACCCATAGTCAAAATTAACGGAGTGGACAAATTGCAATGGAGACCAACTAGATGCCAAAATTGGTTTGTCAAAAGATGGGTACCTTGTTGGTGATTTTGCACTTGCAAGTATACGTATCGAACAAGTAATATGGAAAGCAAGTCTATAATCGTATCTGATAACTTTATTATATAGAGTTCTTTAACTACATTTTGGATGATAAAATAACTAAGTTCTTATGCTTTGAGTCAATTTTAAACAGTTTTTAAGTTTTTAGTTAATTAGTTCAAAGCATATTGATGTACTTTAATTTTATTAATTTAAACTCAAATTCATGTTGAAAGTCTCTATTTAAGTCAATGCTTATTTGGTCTTTGATATTGTAGGTTCATATGTGCTTAAAGTGGAATGGTGGTGAACAAGTCAATGGAAACCGAGTGTAGACTTCTACTAAACATGTCATGATGTTTCAGTCATAACATGAGCTACATAGATACAATTAACATGATTCTTGGACCATTGCAAGAGGCGGACCTATAATTTTTGTGTTTACCATTTAACTCAGGTCAACCTCTAAGTAGGAGAAAATGACATTACAAGATAAAGCACTGTAGTAGATTGCACCAAGGTAGCACAAGAGCAAGCAGTGTTGTGGCCTTGAAAAACTCAAAGCCACAATGCCCAAGGAAGCAAAAATGCTCCCATACAAAAACTTGAGAGCTGAAGACCACAAGGCCTAAAGAGAAGTGTCACATCACTGGATAAAACGCAAGCCAAAAAATATATATAAGTCAAGAAAGCTACGGCACCCTTTGAGCAAGGTCGCGACGCTTTGGCGTGGATTAGTGAACTATAGCCAATCGAGAAACAAGTTTTTAAGGTTGTTGGTGGCTATAATAGGTCTTTTTCAGTAGCTAAGAAAGGGAGTTTAGAAAGGCAATGAATGGTAATTTTTGAGAGAAAAAGAAAGGGTTTTCAGTCAAAAAAATGAAAAGAAATAAAAGGAATCGCGGATGAAGAATCGACAAGGGATTTGATTTTTCTTTACTCGTCATTTCTTTCTCATTATTTTGCTATAGCAACGATCTTTTCTCTTGATTTAATTATGTCTACTATAAATACAATGGTGAACTAATTTCATTTTCTGGGATTACGGATATTTCATTATGTAGTTTGATTATTTGATTTTTTTCTTGCTTAATGTTAATGGAAATCACATGGTTTATTCAATTCTGCACTTAATGCTTTTCACTACCTAATCACCAGTTGAAATGTAGTGGTTATCTATATGGAACTCAACAGATGGAGTTTAGAATAGACCATAGTTTTGAATAGTCTTTATTTGATTCACTTTTGAGCTAGGTGATAGTTTCGTGTTTAGGATAAACAAATACCTAAATAACTTAGGCAGCCATATTAGAACATGAACATAACGAACTTTTTCTACTTAATTTGCATAAACATAAGATATTAATGTAGAACAAGCATGTGTGCATGATCACAACAGATGACATGTACATAATTTGGATTCTAGGTTAGCCATGTACTCCATTAATCTAAGTTAAGGACATGATTTAAATTAGACAAACTTTGAAAGACACCATAATTCGAGGTTTTGAGTGAATATTTCTTTTAGAAACATTTTGTGCTTTGTCAATCATATAATTAATCAATTTTTTTAATTTAATTGATCTTTTGAAATTGAAAGTTGGATGAGATTATTTTATTAAGAGTTTAGTACTCAGTAAAAATAGGTATAAATCTCTGTGGGAAACGACACTTGATTTACTTTATATTACTTGTATAGCCATATGCACTTGTGTTTATTAAATCGAGTAACAAGTTTTTTGCACCATTGCAAGGGATTTATTGTCTTATTTATATTTACTGATATTAAATTAAACAAATTGTCTTAAACCAAGCTTTTTCTTTTCTTTTGGGTTTTTCAGGTGCGTTTGACATTATATGCATAGAGCATGAAACTTAGAGACTATCTCATGTGACCAAGAGATCGAGCAAATAATTACAAGATCAACCATAAAAAGGCCAAAAATTCAAGCAAATAATTTCTAGATCAAGTTAGCCATCATCACAATGATTCAAATGTCAGTATAGTTTGGGGTCTTCCAAATGACGACACAAATGCTCATATATCTAATTTCTTGGAGACACGTGACACATTCAAGCACAACAAGGTCACAGATGATGCCATTTAACTATGATTATTTCCATTTTTGTTGAAAGATAGAGCAAAGGTTGGGTTGAATTCTTTACCCATATGCTCAATCACAACATGGGATGACATTGTCCAGAAGTTTCTTGCAAAATACTTCCCTTTAGTAAAAATAGCCAAGATGACGATTGATACCACTTTGTTCATACAATTGGATGGGGAGATATTATATGAAGCTTGGGATAGATACAAGGTCTTACTTTGGCATTGCCCACGTCATGATTTACCAAAGTGGCATTAAGTTCAAACGTTATTATAATGAATTGCACAGCCAAGTTTGAGATACAATTGATGTTGCTAGATAAGGAGTTCTTATGGGAAAGACCATTAACTAAGCATATAACCTGTTGAAAGAGATGGCAAAAGATTATTATCAATGGCCATCAGAACAACCCACACATAAAAGAGTAGTCAGAGTTCATGAGATTCATGTAATCACAACATTAACTATACAGATAGCTGCTTTAACTAAAAAGTTTGATTCTTTTAGTACTAATCTTATTCAAAGTCTTTTTGTAGTTTGTGACAATTGTGCAAATGGATAACTTTAAATTTTTTAGTTATGTTTATTAGTATCTTTTGCACAACACGAGCCTTAAGTAACTTCTCACCTAACATTTTGATTTGATTTACAAGCTTTATGACTTGATAAACATACTCTTTTATAGACTGAGTATCTTTCATCCTCATCAATTTAAATTCTTGCTTGAGATTAAGGACCTGTACGTGCTTGGTTCTAATATTACTAAGGAATTCTTTCTAGAAAGCATTCTAAACTTCTTTGGTTGTTTCACAACCCATGATCCTATAGAATATGGTCTCAAACATGATTGAATGAAGGAATGACAAGGCTTTATAGTATTTGACAATGTCTTCTTCATATTGTTTGACTTGAGCTATAGATGCATAGTCTCTTAATGGCGGTACTTCAGTTTCATTTTTCGCCACATTCTAGAAATTATAGCCTCTCAAATAGGCTTTCATCTTGATAACCCACACAGACTAGTTAGTGCTAGTGATGGTAGGAGTTGGAGTTGACATATTTTGTGATGAATGTTAGTGAGTTTTCCTAAAGTTTTGGAGTATGAGTAAAGCTTATATGGTCCTATAAGAATCAAGCATGGGCTTTGATACCAGGTTATATTTCTGGTCTGCAACAGAGAATGAGGTTGCAAAGAGGCTTTGTTATAAAACTAAAAAACAGTGTTTCTCTAAACTTGAAAGAAAGACAGTCGATGGTTATAAGAAACTACAGACTTTCTTCGTTGATCGGATTGAAGTACAAGTTAAATATGCAATAAGCATGATTAACACTTGTAACATGCTATAAACACAAGTGTTATGGCAAAAAGACAACAAGCTCATGTAGCTATACACGTAGGAGATGGAATTAAGAGAACAACATGCATGACTAATGACCAGTACAATGAAGTAAAGTATAACAAAAGTTGACAAGAGTACATTATCATGCGAGTATTAACCTAACATGTCTTGAGGAAAATATGGACACTAATATTTGTGTGCTTTTTTTTAAGTGCATGAATTTCATTAATATATTACTGTACAATAATGAAGTTTCGCTGTGGAAACTCTTTTCCCATGTATACAAAAGCAGGGCAACACCAAAATAGCTTGCATCTAAACAGAATCTGAAGTCCTCTTTACAGTGATAGCCCCTGTAAAAAATAAAGAAGAAAACCTACGCCCTTATAAACAACCCAGCATTCCTATATAACATATGAAACCTTTAAAACCAAGGCGATTCAGTAGAAATTATTTAGTAGAAATATATATTGAGCTATTTGATGAAATGGTAGAAAAAATGAAATGTGGAAAAGTCAAAATTTTTGTGAAACATTCATTCCACTACCAATGAAAGAAAGAAGTTTAAGGGTGGTGAATTGAGAATAATAAAAAAAGAAGTGTTTGATGAAGGAAAAGAGAAAGAAAAGAAAAAAAGTGTTCTTTGTGAAGGAAAAATAAGGCTATATAGGTCATAGAACAAGTAAGTGCTAAGGGTGATGTGAGCTACATATTGTCCCACATCCTACCTTGACCCTAGCCACACATTACAAGCTGAACAAAGTCTTAAGGATCCTTAGTTAACTGCTAGCCTACATTAGTGAAGAAGGAGATGAAAAGCAAACATATGAAATTTTAAACTAGTTTGAAGTTTGCATGAGCATAAATCTATCTAGCGTGCATGATATTTAGTGAGATAGATTTCACATGTACACATAGGAATCCATTCAAAAATGAGCTTGCATTTGAATGTAATGTGAACTTCGATAATATTTGTGTTTTGCTTTGAGATTAGAAAATGAGATAATTTATGAGGAAATTAAAGGTGATTAATGACTTGGTGTAACCTGTTGGGATTCGACCTCATGGTCAAACATGAAAAGAACTAAGAAATAAAAATATAATGCAACAAGTAAATAAAATAAGCATTTAATCAAAAAAACAGCCAAATTCCATAAAATCAATGATTGTGTTTTTCATGTAATTTTCAAATTAATTGTGAACATTTATAAGTTTAAGTATTACATACCTTGCTCTAAATATCATAATTAGGAGCCTAATAAATCCAAATGGATTCTGATAAAGCAAGAAACTCAAAAAGAGAATAAGACATTCTAAAATCATGTATTTGAAATCTTTGCTTTTTCACCTTTAGGATTTGTCAAATTTTTAACCACCCAAATATTTGACCTCTAATAGTAATCTATACAGTAACTAAATAAGACTTTCTCAAAGGTAGGATTTTTACTTTCGCTGGCAAGTTTTGTTTTTAAAACAAAAAAAGCAAAACTTCTTACTAAATCTTATTTATATTAGAGAGAGACAACTATTTTTTATTTTCTTATTATGAAACAGCTAAGAAGTAGCTTGAGGCTTTGTGTTTTAGTTGGCTTACATAACATATTTATATAGCCAAACAAAGTTGTAACCCTAGATGCAACATTTGTATTTTTATTCAATTAAGTCTTTGTGAACTTAATTAATTTTCTCACTTTATTTTGGTCTGTTTCAATTAAGTCCAACTTAATTAACTATCCTTATTTAATCTCAATCATGTCACTTAATGTGTGTGGCTCATTAGGCTTCTAACATGTTAACAGTAAATATAAATCAAAATCAAATATTAATTTCATAATAAATTTATATTCATAGATCATGAGCAGAGTCTAGCAAAACATCATGACCACCAAAATGTTAGAGAGTTAATTAAAGAATTTGACAAAGCCCTTTAATGATAAGCCTCTTAATGCAATACGGTCCTTTCATCAAATATCCTAGACATGTCATAAAGCATGGCTCGATGTCGACTCGTGACATTCCATATTAGTTCTCATAATTTGTCACTAAACTTATGAATTTAATAAACTAGTTTTCCTCAAATTCATCATCTTTTAGCCAAAGGCTTTATAAAAGTTAATCAAGAATTAAGTATAAGTGAGATATATCCCCTTATATCACTTGGGGTGATGAATCCTCTCATGACCACTCATCTACATTTGCATGCTTCATGGGATACCCAAAAGCACCCGGTTTAAGGATCTGGTCACCTTCTAACTCGTAGAGGTGAAATCAAAGATTACCATTCACATACAAAATGACCAAGTGTCTTAAGTTCTAGGACTAGTTGCATGACTATCACATGAGAACATATTCTATAGACACTTAAGTGAAATACCAAATGGAGTTCTCATAACAGGTCATGTCGTTGAACTTGTTCTTTAACAGGCACCCATATGTTATCCTGAATTATCCCATATACTTTAATCTGTGAGATCGATTGCTTATTTCTTAAGTAAGGAAACTTAACATGTACCTATCTTTAAGCATTGTCAATGCCTTGTCTTGAAAATACAATGATCAGAAACTATTTTAGGAACATGGCTTTGATGCATAGAGATCTCATAATTGTAACAACTTTACAATTCTCTTGCAAGGCCTTTATGTTCCATGGGTTTCATCCAATTAGTACTTACTAACTCCCTATTATTACACTCACGTGAAGGAAAACCTATATCACATATAGTTATGTGATTAAATATGCATTAAATGACAACATATATACATATATGTATATTTTTTGATCAATCCAATTGGCTTGAGGGCATATACAAACATAACCTACTCCTAGTTTGATGTTTTCAATTATGTTATGCTATTATTATCGAATAATTTTCTCAAGAAATAGCAAAATAGTAAGTTTGGTGACTTGATAACTCTATTATATAGAGTTATTTTGTCACATTTTGATTGTTAAAAATAGCTAAGTCCTTGTGTTTTCAAGTTAATTTTAGATAGTTTTTATGCTTTTCATTATTAAGTTTAATACATTTTGAACTATTTCAATGTGACTAATTTTAGTTCATTTTCATGTTAAAAGTCCTAATTTGAGCCATCACTAATTTTGTCTTTGTTTTGAAGGTTCTCAAGTTCATAAAGCTCCATGAAAGTGAACCATGCAAGGATGGCTAGGTGTAGATTTTTACTAAACATGTTGTGGCATTTTAGGCATAGCTTGCACTATAGAAGGCCAATTGATGATATTCTTGACCTCTGGAAAGTGAAAAGAAAGGGTTACAAATTTCATATTTATCACTTTGCTCAGTTCAGATCAAATCATGGTTAAAAACCTTGTCAAAATCGTAGCACTATAGTAGTCTACATAGGGGAAACCAAAGGCCCCATTATCACAGCGAAAAAGTCTCAAGGCTGCAATGCCAGAACCTCAGAAGCTTAGGACAATAATTGTCCAGGGGAGTTAGCATCGCGACCTCAAAAAGCCAATGTTGCAGTGCTGCGATGGCCGATACTTACGCCAAATTCCAGAGGCGCTAGTGCTACAATGCCAACTCGGGTTTCCTATTTTTTTGCACTTTGGGTCTTAATTTTTTAGGGTTATTTGAGGAGTTATAAATAGGCCTTTTGAGCAAAAACATCAGAAAAGATTGAGCAGCAATTTTTTTTAATAAAAAAAATTTGTTTTACATAAGAGAAATACGAGAAAAAAGTAAAAGAAGTGAAGGTTGGATTGAACAGAAAACTGTTTCTACTTTAGTTTTGTCATATTTCTCCTTTTTTTTTGTTGTAATCATTAATTGGTTTGAAGAAATCATGTTGTTTGCTTCAGTTATCATGAGTTCAACTATTTTTCTAGGATTGTGGTCGATTTCAACATGTAATCTAAATATTTGTTTGTCTTATATTTATTATGAATGGGTATGGCTACGTTTATTCAAATCTGTTCATAAAGCTTTTGATTGTTTGGCCAGTAATTGAATAATTTATGAATCTTAATGATACTCGATAAAGTGATTTGAGATTAGACTAAGTTTTGAATAATGTATGTTTAAGTCACTTAGAGAATAGGTGATCTTATTCACAATTAGGTAAGACATAAGCCTAAATGCCAAACATAGTCAAATTAGAACCCTAGCTTAATGAACCATATTTAATTTATTACTATAGACATATAGTGACGTAATAAAGTTAGGTGTTTGTAGAAGCATCTCAATGGAGACTTGTGCATAAGTTTGGATTCTAAGCTAGCAAAACAGCCTATGAATGTAAATATTGAGCGAAACGAATGTCAGATGGAATGTTGAATGAACCCATCATCCTAGGTTTTAATCTATTGCCTTTCTAGTGAATTTTCAATTTTTGTTAATTAGTTTAGTGTTTGATTGAATTTAGTTGTAATTGGTTTTCTACAAAGTTGAGTTACTTAAATAAGATTAAGTTGGTATAATTTTAATACTTAGTGAAAAATTAAGAGCAAATCCTTATGGGATACGATTTTGAACTTGTTGTCTATATTATTTACTTGATATGTATACTTATGTATCATAAACTAACAACAAGGACATCCTTACTATGGTAGACAATCATTGATACAAAAGGCCAACACTGGAGTAAACCCCGCTAATCATATTGTAGTTCTAGATTTAGATCATCCAAGAGAAGAAAAAAAGTTGGACAGAGGTATGTTCAAAGCTGTTAATAATCTAGGAGTATAGAAAACATTTGACTTCTTAGAGGAACAATTGCATGCTTTGGAAAGGATAAATGCCTTAGGTTCTTTTGATACATTAAAATTGAGTCTTGTACCTAGACTAGTGATTCTTCCCAAGTTTAGGATTCTAGACTTCCATAAGTATAATGGGACTAAGTGTCCAATAACACATGCCACCATGTATTGTCATAAGATGTCTGCTTACACTCACGACAATAAGTTGTTGATCCACTATTTCCAAGACAACCTTACAGGATCAGTCATCATATGGTACAACAAGTTGGATAGAGGCAACGTGCATTCATGGAAAGTCTTAGCATTAGCATTCATAGCTTAGTACAAACATGTGGCAAACATGCCTTTAGATAGTTTGACCTTGCAAAGCATGGAAAAAAATGCTACTGAAGGCTTTAAGGACTATGCTTGGATATAAAGAAATATTGCCTCACAAGTCTAGCCACCTTTAACTAAGAAGGAAATAATAGTAATGCTTGTTAGCACTCTAAAGGACTTATACTATGAAAGGTTAATTGGAAATGCCACCAAAAACTTCGCAGACATGGTTTTTTGAGGTAAAATAATTTAAAGTGTGATCAAGGGTGGGAAGATTGAAGATCTTAGGAAAGAAAACGTGTCAAAGCAGAAGGAAGACTAAGCATGGGTAATCACATATGAAGGGCATCAAGCAAAAAGATACACCCTTTATTATCCTTATCCCATTTCCCAACCTCATTCCCCGTTGAGCTGAAATGACCTACATGGTCTCATGCTTCTACCCAAGAACACTATGAATGTTTAAAAGTACAAAAGTGTCTTTTATTCATTTTATTGTTTGTAATAAAATGATTCATGCAATGCATTGTCATATCTCCTCTTTCATTTCACTTTCATGCATTAATATAATGATATATCCTTTCTTTTCTTCGATTTACCCATTTTTAGGTATTTGAATAGTGAATGTGAAAACAATGATAATAATTTGGTATTTGATTTTAAAGGAAACACAAACATTGATGAACTTGATAATGAAAAGAATGTAAATGATTACATTTTGTCTCTTAAATTGCTAAAAGTAGTTGAGCAAGAAGAATGATAGACCACACCTCATCAATAAGCCATTAAAACAATTGATTGGCAAGTCATTATCATCAACTAAAGACATGAATGAATTTCTTGAAAAATATGTGGATGTGTTCGCATGATCATGCCAAGAATTAGCACTAATGTTGTGGTATACAAGTTGTTGCTGAAACTATAATGCAAACTAATCAAGTAGAAATTGAGGTGAATCATGCTTGGAATGTTAAGGAAAAACTAATGGTAACATCATGCACTTGAGATATGTAAATTGAAAAAAATACTTCAAAGATTGCTGTTTAATGAACGTAACCATACTTAAGATAACAAATGGCAATCTTTCATATTTCTCACAAATATGAAACTATCCACTTGCTAACCTTTTTGAGCTTATGAATTTTGTTTTATATGGAACCCTAACTTGTTATTGTTTGGGACTGAACATCATAGAAAGAAAATTGACGGACAAATTATAGAAAAGGTAAAAAACAAAGTAAAAGAGACCAAAAATGCATAAAAAGCCCAAGGTCTTGAGGAGAATCCTTCACATGACTAGAAATGATCCTTGACTTGATTATCCATAAACCCATATTTGTTGCCTATTTACCTTTTCTTTTAAAACCCTTAGCCTTAGCCTACGTTACTTACATAGAAAGGTCCATTTGGATCAGGTAGGGGTACTTAAATTGAAGAGCCTTCTCTTAAGATTCATCTATCCATCTTTGGGAAAATTTTAAAATTTTCAAGTGCATGGTGGAACATCAGTCAAAAAAAAAAGAGAAGAGAAAAGGGACGTTCAAGTTGAAAACCTAAAATGGGTGACTTGGACACAATAAAGAAAACACCTACGTTGAACACCTAAAAAGGCGATCTAGGTATGAATCTAAGAGACACATGGAATAAAGGCCAAGCACTAAAGTTCGTACAAGTGGCTGGCAAGGCAAAGGCAAGTTTGATCAAATGCACTCAAAAAAACCAAGGACATCAAGGAATGAATATCTTTCCAGAAAGAATCTTAGATTAATTAGAATTGTTTAAATGCTCATTATTTAGACGCAAATTTACTATCCTAGCTCAAAATTCTTTTTCTTAATACATTGTTTTCCTAATTACCCTCATTTTCCACTAATTTCCCATTTTACCACTAATTAAGGGGATTTCAAAGTCCAATGCACTTGTCATTAAATTGAAATGATAACGATTAGAGGATTAACGTCATTCATTGATATCATTGAAAAAGAAAGCAATTAGTGATGAATGAACAAAGAACAAAATGGCCTTAATCCCATGGTAATGAAAAAGCGAAAGCATTCAAAAGATAAGGGAGTTCTGCAAAATAGAAAAATTTCAAGAATAAATCATGATTTGATTACAAAACACAAAAAAGAAATCAATGATGCAATTTGAGGATCTTTGAAACACTGTAAATAAGGATGCATGAATCATCATAGTAGTTAAGCATTTGCATACCATGATAGCAATCTGCATCATATGCATTCAAGAATGATATTTCTTTAAATTTTTTTTAAGTTACACAGCTTTATTCCAAATAAGGAGCGTTAGTCCTTTGAAAATTACACAGCCTTATTCCAAATGAGGAGCCTTTTTAAAATTATACAACCTCATTATATATGAAGAGTTTAAAGTTAGGCAACCTCATTCCAGATGAAGAGTTTAAAGTTACACAACCTCATTCTAGATGAGGAGTTTAAAGTTATGCAGCCTCATTCTAGATGAGAAGCTTAAAGTTATGTAGCCTCATTCAAGATAAGGAGTTTAAATTTACATAGCCTCATTCAAGATGAGGAGTTTAAAGTTACATAGCCTTATTCTAAATGAGTTTAAAGTTATGTAGCCTTGTTTAATATGAGGAATTTAGTTTTCTTAAAGTTATGTAGCATTATTCAAGGTAGGGAGTTTAGTCCTTTTAAAGTTACACAACGTCATTCTAGATGAGGAGTTTAGTCCTTTTAAAGTTACATAGCCTCATTCCAAATAAAAAGTTTAACATAGCTCCATTTCAAATGAGGAGTTTAGTCCTTTTAAAGTTGCGTAGACTCATTCTAGATGAGGAGTTTGGTCATTTTAAAATTACGTAGCCTTATTTCAAATGAGGAGCTTATTTCTTTTTATAATAGCCTTCTACTAAATGAGGAGTTTATTCTACTTCTAAAGTTATGTAGAGTCATTCGAAATGAAGAGTTTTCCTTTGAGAAATTATCTTTTCGACCAAAATGGTGTCTACATCTTTACGCAATTTTTTATTTTTAAGAAATGCACAAAAAAGGGTAGTTGTAGACACCCCATTTTGTTTGGGGTGTTTATTGAATTTTGAAAATATAAAATAAATAAAAAATATGAAGATTAAAAATGAAGAGATAGATATATATGAAAAGATAGGGATATGTTTGCACCAATCTTAATTTTAGATTAAATTGAAAATCTGAGGAGAGATTAAGTTATATTGAATTAAAACACAAGAAACCAATTCAAAAAGGAATAGAACACATTGGCTATAAATATAGCAAAGCATCAAGGCTAAACAACACACACACAAAGAAAAAATTAGGAAGAGCAAACAGAAAAAAATTAAGGAGTGAAAAAAGAAAAGAAAAACAAAGGTATTTGAAATAAGAGAGAAAATAATTCTTCAGTTTTTGGGTTCTTGGGTTTAAATTTCTTTTAAATCTAGGAGAATCAATTTAGTTTCTAAATAAATTATTTTGATTAAAGGAAAAGATAAAAACAAAAAGTAGAAAGAGTGTCCTAGTTTCTTGAATAAGGTTTAGAGAGTGCTCCTCATCCCCAACATTGCACACTTGGTATTTACATTTGACGCTTTGTATCTAGATTTGTGGTTTGGTTTTCTTTTTGGGTTTTTCAACCTAATTTGGTAAGTTTCTTTTTTATGATTCTATTTTTTTTAGGACATTAAAAATTAAGGGTTTACATTAAATAAATAAAGACTCTTTAATGATGAAATTTTAAGAATGTTGTTGTTGTCGGATTTACCATGTATATGCATGTATTGTTAAGAAGTAATATGGTAGAAAGTAAATATCATTCCCTCTGAGAATTGTTTAAATCATTTTGCTAAGTATTAAAATTAAAATAACTTAATCTTATCCACACAACCAAATTTAAAACTACTGAAATTTAAATAAACTAAAATCAGAGTTAAATTGGAAACAAAATTAACAATTTAATTAAAATCAATCAACTAAAAGTCTAGAACCATAATATCCTATCAACGTTTCATTTGAATCTCTTATATCCCTTCTTTACTTACTAGATAGGCTTGAGTTGTTAATCTAGAGTTATAATAGATTTATCACTATCTTTCGATGTTTTTATAAAAATATCTTCCTTAACTAATTTACTATATTCCTGTGCAAATTGAAATTAAGAAAGACTCATTAAGCTTAGCCTATAATTATGGCTACATATGACATGTAAGTGTATTCTTACCTTACATGAGAATTAAATCAATCATCTCATGCAATTGATTGAACATATGTTTTTTCATCCATTGCTTACTCTAAACTCTCCCTTCTAGTTCCATTTAAGTTTTGATATCAATCTAATTGGTGATCAGGTAATCAAACACATTAAGAACTAGATTGAAATAAAAAACTCAAACATTATCAATCATAGGCAAGAAAGAATATTAAAAATTCAGACTACACATTAAGTTCAATCAGAATTCTATATTAAAAACTTAGTTCAACATAATTACTAAAAATATTATTAGAAAAGAAATTTAACAATCAAAACTAAACAAGAAGATAAGATGAAAAGAAAGAACTCTAATATTTATCAAGCCTTTAATCCGCAATGTTCTTTGTTTTCCTTGTTTTCTTGATAGCTTCAATGCCTCTTCTTTTTCAGAAAAACATTACTTAATCGTTTCTTAAATGTGCTTTTCAAAAGGGAATTAAATGGAGCTCGAATTCATGTCAAAATATAAGTTCGGTTGCACAAGAAGTGTTATCCACGTATGGGTGCTGCGGTGTTGAGGTTTGTTTATATTTTTTTTGTAGTTTTTCTCTTTGAGCAATGTGACACTACCTCTTCTATGTGCCTAAAGTGTCTTTCTTTTTGGGCCACCATGGCACTGCTTCCTTCCATGGTCGTAGCCCTCTTTGTTCTGTCTTGAAATATCAGGCTCTACTACACTACTTCAAATTCCAAAGCAATTTTCTTCTTTTTCAAGGCTGAACTGGGTAAAGTGGTAAGCATAAAAGTTGTATCTCTATCTCTTATCTTTTCAATGGTTTAAGAATCATATCAATTAAACTTTTGTAGTTAAGGATATGCTCAAAATACCAAAACATGTGCAGTAGG
Source organism: Theobroma umbraticum (assembly GCF_002168275.2). NCBI lineage: Eukaryota > Viridiplantae > Streptophyta > Magnoliopsida > Malvales > Malvaceae > Theobroma > Theobroma umbraticum. The sequence goes on from NW_018397265.1 coordinate 2,624,516, forward strand.
AGTCTTCACCTTGAATGCATTCATCTTCACAAAATGTCACCCTTTTTCATAGCACACCTACAAAAGCAACAAACTAACTTAAATAATAAATAAACTTAAATCATACTTCATCAAATAGCTTAAAAAAATTAAACCCAACATAATTAAATTAAATAAAATAAATGACTACAAATAACTAATACATAAATTAAATCTCAAGAACTTAGACAAAATACACCGAAAATTGTGATCAATAACTTAATAAAATAGAGTTATCATGCCCCTAAACATAAGATTTAGCTATTCCTTGAGCAAAACATAAACAAAAATCTAAAATGGAAACTACTTAAATGATGAAAACAAGTTAAATAAACCACCAAACTAGAGACAAATAGCACTAACTAAATGATCTCCATAATTTCCTCAAAAGTATATGCATAAATCTCCTGCTCAAAATAAAATATAGACATCATTCAAGTTTATTTTTCAATTCAAATGCAAGCTCATTCTTAAATGCATTTCTCTGTGTGTGTGTGCAATCTTTTACAAAGAACATCATACTTATTCGGATGAGTTTATGCCAATACAAAATTTCAAATTAGTACTAGAACTCCATGGTTTACTTTTCATATCTCTCCATTAATGTAGACTATTACTAAGTCAAGGATCAATAGGCCTTTATTAAGCTTGTTAAGTATGGCTCGGGTGAAGGTAGGATAAAGGTCATTACTTTGGCTCAAATCACCCTAAGTACATTATCATTCTAGGACTTATATTGAGCTCTTATTTTCATTCTCCACATACACCTTTTCTTCAACTTTGAACTTTTATTTTCTGGAACACTTTATTCTTCTTTTTTTTCATTACAATTTCACACTGTCAAACTTATTTCTTTGTATTGTAGGAAGTGGGATGACTTTTATCACTAAGTTTTGAATTGTTCAATTTTTCAACAACTTCAACTTTTTTAACTTTTTCAACAAGTAACTTAATACATTTCCTAAAATGATATACATACTTAGGAGTGAGGGATGCAAAATTGAAATTTTATTTAAAAGGCTAGGCTAAAATAATTGTGTTTAAGCAAAGAAAAGGAAAAAATTAGGCTCAAAAGGCTTACTAAGGATAAACATATATTAAGGCAAGCTCGAAAGGCTTAAACAATCAAAAGATGGCCTAATGCATTTCCTTAATTAAGTATTGCCTAGGATTTCACCTCGAGAGAGAATCTAACAAATTCTGGAATTCATGACATAATCAAACTTCACATCAACATAAAATTTCTCTAGATATTTACAATAATTCAAAGTAAAAGACAAAGCGCTCAATATATGGAAATTACATTCTAACAATGATACTTAGCTAAAGAATTTAGCATAAACCAAATAATGTCCTTATTTACTGAAAGCTAAAGATACAAGACAACTAAGTTCTCATCATTAGATAAGGAAATCATCGAAATATTTTGCACTAATTACTCTAATCCTAAATTTTTAAACAAGCATAACAAAAATAAATGATATCCTAATTTAAAAAAGCATGCAAATAAAATAAAATCCCAAGTTCCCACAGAATATCCACCATAAAAAAATATGTTTTCCCTTCAAATTTAAGCCAAACATTGTCCTCAATGTTAGAAAAATAAATAAAAGGTAAAGATACTCCCCTGGTAATTTGATGACTTTGTGGAAGCTCTAATTTTCTTCCTCATTATCGATCATAGGGGGATTCGATAAAGTTGGGAAGTTGTCCGAGTCCAACCCTATATAAGTCCCATATGCTCTAAACATCTGCTCAGTTTGTTGATTGCATTGGACTTGATATGCAACATGTCCATCAAACTTTTGCTCAAGTTGCTCAATGCTTTGAGGTAATGTTAGTTGTTGGGATCTAGGCTAAAGAGCTTGAGGTCATGGTGCCCAAAAAGAACTCCCACTAGCCGAAGGTTAAGAATATCAAAAAATAAATCCCACATCAATTGGAACTTTCGAGTGTAGTAATTCATCATTCAAATGCCATTGGGCATCGGCACTCCTACACAAAGTTGTGATTAATGAAAGAAACCATAACCAATCTTATTTGGTGTTGGCTGTAAGTAACATGGCATGGTTGGTGACTTAGCCCATGTGGATGGATCTCCCAATCACAATGGCATATGGTAGAACTACCCTATCCCTTATTACATCACTAACATGTAAGTATGGGAGCATATTTGAAGCCATAAAATGCCACCACACCTTTGATATTTGCTTCATGACACTATGCTTGAATGATACCGGTTCATCCTTTAATATCTTCCACTAAGCCCCTTCTTCACAAAAGACTGACATAATTTCATTCCAGTCTTGATGCTCCACTAAATAATGTCCATAGCCATCATTCTCAATATCAAAAGCCTCATAAAAAGCATGGATGGCTTGATTGGGGAATGGGACTTGTTTATCTTGCCTATAAACAACACTATTAGTGTGTTTAGGCATATTAGCATAAAATTCCCTTACCACAAAAATAACAACTACCTCTGATCAAGCACAAAAATTTTTCCAACTTTGTTCTTCAATCCAGGTTAGGATTCAAAGGTAACGAATTAAAAAAGCATCAAAATCTATTTCTGAAATTGGAACTTTACTGAGTAGGACACTCATATGTCTAGCAATAGCATCTGTAGACACAAATTTGGTCTTATTAAAGGATCCACTTGTATTAGCCCATGATCTCCTTAGTGCCATGATTAAATTTCTTCAAATTACTCAACAAAAACCAAGGCAAAGGCAAACAAAATTAAACGCAAGAAAGCAACACAATTTCCAATTAGTTTCCAATACCCAATATCTGTCATTAACAAGTAACACAAAATCTTAAATAGGAGCAATTCAACTTCATAATTATTGAAGAAATTGCAGTAATAATATTAACTAAGCAAGAACTTAGCAAAATACCCATTAATTAAAATTACATGGTGCTCAATAATTCAAGAGATTCACTATTTCTAAGCACAATGAACTCAAAAGTATAATTTTCCATCAACCACTAGAAATAAATCAAGAATAGCAAGAATTTATACTATAATTTTCCATCAACCACTAGCAATAAATCAAGAATAGCAAGAACGAGTATAAATTCCTGAAATAATTTGATAAATATCAAGAAAGGAAGTAACTTACTTTGAGAAAGATGAAAACCTACTTGATTGTTGAAGCTTTTGATGGATTTGGAATGAGTCTTGTGATTTTGAAAGTAAAAAGATGCAAAAGTTAGAGTTTGAATGGAAGAGTTTAAAGAGAGAAAGTTGTTGAAGTTGGAAGACAAGAGAGAAAAGTAAATTAGAGGTTTGGTGGCTAATGAAGGAATTGAAAGGGTTGAAATAAAAAGAAAGAAGGGTTTAAACCTTATTAGGCTTTTGAGCTATCAAGCACCCCGACCTTGGCCCTTTGGGTGTCATGGAGTAAACCTCTCAAGTGGGGGGAATATGGGTGCATTATCAAGGCTTCGTGGTGCTAGGGGTTAGTGTTGCAATGCCATGCATTTTATTTTGAGGGAGGTGTCCCCCATTTTCAAGGCGCCATGGCATTAACTTTTTTTTTTACACCTACAAAAAGAAAGACATAGATTAGTAAATGAAATCAATAACAAAAAAATGAATAAAAAAATAGATAAATAAAAATAAATTGAGGGTAAGGTTACCTCCCAAGAAACTGTTGATTTATAGTCTTTCGCTTAACTTTTTCAAGCTTAGTTGGCATTGATGAGTGAAATTGAGGATCTGTGGCATTTGATTTCACCTCCCCAATAGTGCTTAAGATGCTGAGCATTCCCCTTGAATGTCCTATTTCCTTCATATAATTCCATTACTTCATAAGGGAAACTTTTGTAACAACAAATGGTCCCAACCATCTAGACTTAAGCTCACCCAATAATAATCTTAATTGAAAGTTATAAAGGAAAACATGTTGGCCTAGTTCAAAACGACACTTAATGATTTTCTTATTATGCCATCTCTTGGTTTTTTCCTTGTAGATGTTTACACTCTCATAAGCTTGAAGTTGTAACTCATCCATCTCATTGAGTTGCAAAAGACACTTCTCTCCAGTAGCTTGGAGATCAAAGTTCATTCTTTTGATTGCCCAATATGCTTTATGCTCAAGTTCAACCAAAAGATGACAAACTTTATCGAAAACCAATCTAAATGGAGACATTCTAATTAGAGTTTTGAAAGCAGTCCTATAAGGCCATGATGCATCATTTAACCTTTTAGACTAATCCTTTTTTGATGGATAAATAGTCTTTTCCAAAATTTTCTTGATTTTTTTATTTGAAACTTACGCTTGGCCACTTATTTCTAGGTGATATGTGCTAGAATTTGAGAATGTGGTGCCTTGAAAAACAAGTATATTATCATGCTTAATTTATTTATAATGAGACAATGTGTGTGTTTTAAGCAAGCATTCATTATCTAGTTATTAAGGTACCATGATTTTATTGAGATACTAAAATACGTTTGTATGAAGAGCCATATATAGAAGACATATATTTTAATTGAATCAAAAAATCTTATTCACAGCCATATAATAAAACTAGTCACTTTATTATGATAAGATTGTAGTGTCCAGATTACTTCCAACGAAACGAATGTGATTCACTTCAAGGGAATGATGAGTTCAAGTCATCAAAATGGTTAATTTCAAGTAATGACACTATAACATGAGGTGAAATCACATGAGAATCAAATTTAAGTTTAACTGTTACTTAAATCTTGATCTCACACTTATGCTTTTGCTTATAGTAGAACCGAAATTCTAATGGATACTGAACTCATATTTTATCTCCTTATAATCTTTAATATACCATGGGCACAATCATCATAAAGCGTTGATCTAAGCTTTGTATGTTGAGATTATAATCGAGATGAACATCCGAGAACATATATCCAAATAGTGTTCATAGCATTAACGTCCCTTTTAATAATTTTAGGAAGATTGGCGATTGATGAATTAGCTACTTATCACATCTTGATACTCAAAAGATTATATCTAGAGCACTAGATCACTAATTGGATGAAATTTAAGACTAGGGGACAAAATTGACATAAAAGGTAAAATGGTAATTTCACTTTTTGACATTGGATGGTTATGAGAGCTCACAATATAGGATTTGCAATTGGACAACTTATAGTCAGTATCAAGTATTGAATGATTTCTAGTAATTATAGTTAACACAAGAGTGTAACCACGAATCTATGGTAAAGTTGTTTCATGGTTAATAAGCTTTAATTATCTTAATGAGATTAAGAATAATTCTAAGTTCATTAGAGCTGGCAATATCTATATCCAAATAGATTCCCTACTTAGCTTTGTAAAATTTCACTTGTTTAAATTGGAATGCATGTTTTTTTTATTAATTAAATTATGTACAAAAATGACAGCTTTAACATGTTTTATCTTAATTTAGACAAGAAAATATGTTCGTCTTAATTTAGATAAGAACCATACTTTGTCTTATTTTTTATAAGAAAACATGTTATGTCTTAATTTAGATAAGAAAACATGTCTGTCTTAATTTAGATAAGAAAACATCTTTGTCTTAATTTAGACAAGAAAATGTGTTTTGTCTTAATTTGGATAAGAAAAATATGTTTATCTTAATTTAGACAAGAAAACATGTTTGTCTTAATTTAAGACAAGAAAAATATGTTGTCTTAATCTAGACAAGAAAATATGTTTGTTTTCATTTAAGACAAGAAAAAAATGTTTTGTCTTAATCTAGACAAGAAAACATATTTGTTTCAATTTAGAAAAAATAACATATTTTTGTCTTAATTAAAGATAAAAATGTCTTAAATTAAGATAATGCTAGGACGATTTTTGCAAAATGAATGTAGACATCCATGTTGACAAAAAGAGACTTCATGTTTGACTACCACTCTTTTATTTATTACTAATTATTTCCAAATAAATATGGATAATAATAAAGTAAGAGTTATTATTCTACAATGAGTTTTATTTTATTAAGAACTTTAAATGATAATTAAAGAATTAAATTATTTATTCTTTAATTTTAATTTTGATAATTATGGAGCATGTTTGATGTTTCCATAACTCTAAATGGATGGTCAAGATTGATTCAAAAGTATTTGATTTTAATTAACTTTTGAGGCAAGAGTTTTAATTAAAAAAGAAAAGATTGGGAGAAAAGAAACATACATATCTTTCTCAAAAAAGTTTCAGTCGTCACATCTCAACTTCTTCTAACTTTGCTGTATCTTTTTTCCTCTCTCCCATTCTTGGCTGATTTCTTAAAAGAAATATAGCCATTAATTTTTGGAAGAAAAGAGAGACAAAATCGGTTGCCATCTTATAGTCTAGCATTTCACACTTTGTCTACCCAAGGTTCAAGTTGTAAGTATTCTTGAAGAATAAGTGGTAAACTTGTTTGGTCGAGAAATCAATTGTTAATGTGGTAGTGTCCAAAATAAGAATCTCAAAATAAAAGGTACATTTTATCTTACTTCATCATATTCTTATTTTAGGACCTGATTATGTTACTAGCAATATGACTTATATGTTTTTCGCTAGTATAATTAGATTGCATGCTTCCTTTATAAAAGAAATTTTTTGAAATCTATGCTTTACATAATCATATCAATCTACTTAGATCCAACTCCAACATTATACATACAATTTATATTCTAGTACCATGGCAATGCATTATTCAATGCGTAATGAATCACAAGCATTTTTAATTAAACCCAGTCATAGTTATAGTCAAAGGCACATTCCGGCATCAAGCTCCTATTCTTAGCCTCCAACCATCTTTTATCTCACCAATGAATTAGGTAACTTTAACTTTTCCTTATACACATCAAAACTTTTAAATAATATTTATTTTCGAGCTTTCAAAACTATCTAGCTTTTCAAAAATAACCCAATTCAATATATGATCTCAAATCCTTCAATCAATGTGCTAAATCCTTACCTTAGTGGCTGGTTGCTCAAATCACAACTCCCAATCCTCAGCAAAGTTTAGACAGAAAATCCCACCAAAGCTAGACCAAATTGATTCTAAGTTATTAACCAATTAAATTGAAAATCAATCAATAAAAATACATAATCTTACCTTTAGAGGTGTTTCCTAAGCTCTAATTTACTCAAAATAGCTCTAAAATTTTATTTGGGACGTTAAGGCTTGAGGTGTTTAAGAGAGTGTGTGTTTTCCTTTTGTTTTGTCTTAAAATAACAATACTCAGCCCCTTTATTTTTGCATTTTTAAGGTGATCTATCAATAGACAAAAGGCATCTATCGATAGATCCCTCTAAAAATTTTAGGCTTTGCCTTTCATCTATTGATAGATTCCTTGAATCAATCAATAGATTGTACCCTAGCCCTCTTTCATATCTTTCTCATCTAACTATTTATCGATAGATCTATGGGATCTATTGTCATATTGTCAAGAAATATTTGCAAAGTAGTTCCTAGGCATGTCTAAGGTGTCATTAGTCATCAAGCAACATTCTCAATAATCATAAGGTATTATTAATAATTTTCTAATTCATATATGAAAATAGCAACTCAAGGAAAAAAAATATCATCAATAAGCATTCTTAATTACCCTCAAATACTTCTTTAGCAAGCATTCCAAGAAATATTCTTTAAATCATGAATAAAACTATCAATTTAGGGAGAATTTTCACATCAAGAGAATATCATTATTAATGAAGCAGTTTAAAGGCTCATTTGAAGAATCATGCTTCTAATATGTTCAACTATGCTCAATTTTCATCATGAAATATAAATATGATGTATTAAATGTTCAATAATCTTGTTGGGCAATGTTAAGCATGACAAGCAATTAACCTAATATTCTCAACATTTTTCAACATAAGCCATACTTGTTCAAATCATTAGACACATAAAGGCATAAAATTAATTATTATTCAAAAAGTTACCCTGCCAAGTATTTTCATAATCATAGTGGGACTTCCCAAAGGAATTCTGCAAACACCACAAGGAGCAAAAATCCTAGCCAATCAAATGCTTGGCCTTTAACAGTAGTACACGTGATTACACATGAACCTTCAACAAAGGAAGGAGTTTTTAACTATACTTTGTGCTAGCAAAAAGAACAACAATTGTCTTTTTTTTGTTTTTCACAATTTTAGCCAAACCTCTCTTGAAAATAGTTATATAAGCAATTTTCTCTTTCACACAAAGGGAGTGGCGGTAAAGAAAGAGAATGCATTTTCTTTTTCTGACAAAAACTAGGTTTTCTTCAATTATGAAAAACTCTCATATGGAAAATAGTTAAAAGTTGACTTATATAGTTAGATTAAAATAACTTCAATTATGCAATTAAGCCCACAATATTATAACACATTATAATATAGGGCCCATTACTTAATTAAACTCTTTTAATTAAGTCCTTGGAAATTAAAATCAAAATTAATTTCCTTTATATTTTGTAATCAAGGCCTTATAGTTATAACTATTTATAATTATGCCTAAAACTTAATCAAACACTTCTAATTAAGTTTATAGAAGTTAATTACCTAGCAAGTGATTTAAGTCTAACTTAAATCATCACTCTCCTAATTTAATTCAAATGCAATCATCATGCGTGACCCATTAGGTTCGTAATATGTTGGCAATATAATTGATTAAAGACTTAATTGATTAACATAAATTTCAATCAAGTAATTTATAATCAATTTCATAGACCAAGATTGGCATCTAGTAATACGTTATAGCCACCCAGTTGTTATGAGAGTTAAAACGTTCTTTAACAACCTTTCATTGTACAAAGTATCAGTGTAATTCATTCCTTCATCATACATCCCAAAGATGATAAGAGCTTGGTACAGTGTCTACTCTTATTGACCTCCATATTCATTTCTACAATTATAGCATTAGCTTTGTAGAGACTTATGAGACCTTTTCATAATCTCCATGTCGCCTTGGCCAAGGACTTCAATAAGCTAAAGTTAATCAAGAACTGATAAGAAATGTCGTCTAAAGCACTTGAGGTCATGATTTCTATCTTGACCACTCATTTGCCTTCACATGTTTCATTCTATTCCTGAAAGCATCTTGTTTTGGCATCCTTGGTTAGGCACTCCTAAAGATGAAATTAAAGCATAGCACTCAACATATAAGACAACCTTGTAACACCCTCAATTTTTGATGTAAATTAAGAATGATTTATGGGATATGTGGAGTCTTCAAGACTTTAGTGATATGATATGTATGCCTAGTGTTTAAAAGTGTACATATTGACACTTAGGCAAAACTTTGAGGAAATACGTGATAGTCCCATAATTCGAGGTTTCAATCTAAGTTTGATGTTATGTTTATGAATTTGTGTGCATGGGATTGAGCTAAATGAATGATTTGAGGTGGAATATCAACCGGGAGAAATGTTGGAGTGTTAAATTTAGATTTTTGGAGTTTTTAGGAAGCTTAAAAGTGCCTACAAGGGTGAAAATATCGATACACACCCTATGTATTGATACATTCATAACAAGATGAACAACAAAGGCCTAGGAAGAATATTTTATCGATACAATTGAGAATGTATCGATAGATTTGGCCAAAGATGAACATGTATCGATACATTGCTAAAATGTATCGATACATCATAGAGGAAAAGCAAGAGTAAAAAGGGACTTCGGGCCATTTCGCTTAACTCTTTCTCTCAGCTCTTTCTCTCTTTTTCTCTTTAAAAAGTTCAAACCTTAACCCTCAAAATTGAATTTCTAAGTCGTTTAAAGCTATTCGGAGGTTCAAAAACTATTCTAGAGGTAAGATTTAATGTTTTAATCAATTATTTTTCAATTTAATCGATTAATAACTTTAAATCTGACCTTTCTCTAGATTTGGTATTTTTCCCTCTTTGGCTTGGATTAGGTAATTTGGAGCTAAGACATGTGTAATCTGACTTCTAAGGTATGGGTTTAACTAATTAATGAAGGATTTATGCTTAAATAGTTTGATTACTAAGATTTAGTTAATTGTGTGAAAAGCTTACATTTTTCGAAAGCGAAGAATAATTAATTTTTTGATGTTTTGATGTGTTTAAAAGGGGAAACAAAGTTAAATTAACTCATTGGCAAGCTAGATGATGATCAGAGGCTAAGGATCAAAACTTGGCAATGAGTGCCTCCTATTTTTGCTATGAGTGGGTTTAGTTTAATATGCATGTAATGCATTATGCATGAAAGATTCACTGCACTGGTATTAGAATGAAATATGTATGCCTAAATGAATGAACCAAGGCAAGAGAACGATAATTGTGTATATGTATATATGTGAATTGCGTGTGATTATGTGTTGTGATGTGAGCCACATAGGTGGGCTATGTTGTGTGCATGGCTAAACTAGGATGTCTAGAGGCTCTGATGAACCCCTAGGAGTAGATTACCCTAGGTGAATGTTATGTGAGATGATTTGATTGAATGATGCCTTGGAGACTTTGAGGCACCTAGAGCTTAATCAAGCTTAAGACGATCGAAGCTTGATAAATGTGAATTAAGGTTTGATAAGGAAATTGTGAATGTTAAAGGCATAATGGCCTTATTTGTGGATTTGTGTTTTCGTCCGAGGAATGAATTCTGAACGTTGATCTGATTTGTGGTTGAGTGGATGTTTGTCCCCCTGTGACTATTTGTGGCCCTGTAGGGATAGTGGTAAGCAAGGATAATAGCACTAATCCCTCCATTGATTCCCATCTATAGTGTTTTGATGCCATCTGTTGAGATTACTTTGGGTGATGCCAGCATTAGGAGTTTATTTCGATCAATGATTTGTTCTCCGCCAACTATTTTGGCACTATGTGTTATCTGTTCTCAGCCCGTTGGTTTGGCACGTGAGTGATCTATTTCTCCACCAACGACTTTGCCCTAAACGTGATTTGATTCTTTGCCAGTTGGCCACTATGCATGATCTGACTATGTTCGAGGGAGGACCACTCATTTATTTGATTTGTTTCTAACGTGAGATTGCCATGGAAAGGCTTAGATAATGTGATGTGATTTTGATGTGATACTTTGACAACTAGAGTGTGCCATAGAGAATGATTTGAACAATTTTGATCGACTTCAAGGGTAAGCCTAAAGATAGGTGTGATGACCTTTGGAGACATTGAGGATAATGGTATGCTCACACATTGGAGATTCAGGGATAATGATATGCTTTGTATTTGGAGATGTTTGCTAGAACATCTAGTTGCATAGAAGGTGCATATCATTATATATATTTATATATATATGTATTTTAGATAAACATATATGATTTTGTTTATGTACTCCACTCACTGAGTATTATAGTACTCACCCATTTGTACGCCATGTGAAAATAATTAGACCACAAAGCTTTATGGTAAAGGTTGTCCAGCAACAGATCAATTTTTGCATTTGGTAGGTACTCTGTTTTGGTCACTCTAAGTCAGTTAAAGCCTTCCGCTGTGGATAATGTGTGTAGGCTCTTAATGCCATGTTATATTGTGTGTAAGGGTTCTCATGACTAAACTTGCCTTGATTGGCCAATGTATAGCCTTTTGACCATTTTTATAAGCTATGTGCTAGGGATGATGCATTTATGTTGAATTTATTGTGAATATTTGATTATTAAATCGCTTGGCTTATGTTATATGATTATGAACTCTGAGGCTTACTCAGGTCTAGTGGGCTTGCTCACTGGGGTTGGGCTTGTGCGTCAGTCATGTCCCCGAGTTTAGGTCATGACAAACCTGATGTCTCAAGTCTATGGAGTATTTACACGACGGATACATGAGAAGAGTTGCATAGAACTGCAGTGTATAAGCAAATACACTTCTCATGGTGGGTCATGTTTAGTGAACTTGCTTTCCTAGGCAAGCACCTATATTCTAGTTTCAAGTATCTCTATACTTCAATCTATGAGATTGATTGCCTTCTTCCAAAGTAAAGAACATAGAATATATCAGTCTCTAAGCATCATTGATTTCCAGTCTCAATGATACATTGACCAAGAACATTTTGAGATTATACTTTGATGCATAGGGATCTTATAACTGCAACCCATTACAATTCCCTTACAAGGCATATTAATCTCATAGACTTCATCCAGTTACACTTATAACTCATTATAATTGATGTCTTATTGATAAAGGAGAACCTCTAATCATTCAACATAAATGATATTGTTGCATGAATGGAATCCAGCCTTAACCAATCCCAATTTGTTGCAAAGCTCATCCCAAAACTTAAATCTATCTATTCCCAAGCATAACACCCATATTGATTCTATAAATTCTCATGTATTTACAATGATAAAATAGCGATATAAGAAATTATTCATGAATACTTGAATTTGTTAATCTTATTGGATCTTCATGTGCATACATAGATAAGATCTTTTCATGAAAATTGAAATGCTCAAATGATTGGTCTAGGAATAATTCTTCAAATATGCTTTATGATTGTGCTTAAATGAGAGTTTCAAGATGAACTCCTAGATTATATTTATGAAATTGATTATGATGAACTTTTGAACTTCATGAATTTTTTTTTTGGTTTATTTATTATTTTGGTCAAAAGACATGCTTATGTGATTTTTCATTTTGCTTAACCTTAAGGCTTGAAGTCTAAAACTAGACTTGAGCTATGCATTTGAATATGAATTTAATTGTCAAGTTTGATCATGAATTATATTAAGCGTTGGCATAGTTGAAAAATCTTATAATTATTCATGTAAATGTTAACAATGTCTTCCATGATCTTAAATGATTACATGATCTAAAAAACTTAGTGTGTATATGATTTTAGCTTGCAGGTTACCATGAATGACTTCGAGTTTTAAAATGAAAAATAGCTTAAGTTAGAAATGAATGCTAAAGGAGTTTCAATTGTGCTTATTTCTTGAATCTTGACAATTGATAATCATTGATGACTAGATGCTCATTTTAAATATAATACTTACTTATTTCTTGAATTTTCATTCCTATATTAATCGGAGAATTCTTTTGAAATGATTGGTTGATATTGCTTGGTAAAGCTTGATAATGCTCATTTATTCTAGGCTCATGATTACTCTCTTAACATTTAAATCTTTAAACAAACTTTAACAATTGGTGGTGAGCATATGAATTCTTGAGGGGGAGTTGATAATTGTTCCCTACCTTATTTCAAATTGGCATCATTAGCACTTGGGATCTTCAACAACAAGTTTTGGTGATAATTCAACATTTGGTGTCCTTGACTTATGGTAACATCCTTTCAACACCAAATTGATATTGTGCTTTACATTGCTTCTCACTTAAACTTGAATGATGAAATGCATATTCGGTATGAAGCTCTAAATCCTCTAAATTGGTATCTAGTCTTAAACTTGCATCAAGCTTATATTATCTCTTTTAACTTAAGCCTCCTTAAAAATATTTAAGCCTTCCAAACTGATATGCTTGGAATGCTTTATGTCCTTTAGATAAGGGCGCCTTCATTAGCGTTTTACCAATTGGCATATTGAGCCTTAAAATAATTCTATCCCTTAAAATTGGTATATTAAGCCTTAACGCTTAAGATTAGAGCTGAATATTAGTGATATTATGGATAATGTGCTTATTGAAGATCTTTATGCTTACGTTTCTTGAACTTCATGAATATTTTGCCCACATTTTGATTTTATACATTCATATTTATGGCATACATGATTGGTTATACTCAATGCTTGGTCATAGTTAGGTAGTTACATTGCTTTATGCATGACTTGATTGCTTGCGACTTTGTTGCCTCTTGAATTTAAATGTCTTAATGCTCAAACTTCTAAACCTTTTTTATATAACAAAAAGGGGTAGAAAGTTTATGAGCAAATTTGAAGTGCTCTTGTACTTAAGATAAATGCATATGTCAAAGAGAGAATTTAAATTTATTTAAAATCATTTTAAAACCTTTCTCACTTGAACTTAAATGTTTTCAAATAAGGTCTTAGAGGCTAATAGAGTTAGGGGGAGTTTTCAAAGGAGATTTAAAGCAAAGCAGATTTCAAATGCCAAATATGCTCATGTTTTTGTCATATCAAAAGGGAGGAGATTGTTAGCTTTAAAATGATTATATTTTTAATTATGACAAAATGATCATCATTTTCTTAAATATTATTTGAGTGATTGAACTGACTTAACTCCCATACATTTGTTCTTACAAAATTACAAGATTGATTGTTTTTGTTGTGTGAATCCTTGAAGTAATTGAACTTTCACACATTCACTTTACAAGTTTGAATGACTTAATTGTATGAGTCTTAAACTTGCTTGAATGAGCTCTATTTATGATCCCTCCAACATTCATTTTTAAGATGTTAGAATTGTAAGATAGGTACACAACTAGTGGCATTTAGCTCAAAGCATTCAAAGATCATCAATCTACACAACACTAAGTTGTTTCAAGTCAAGAAACTCAATCACTACTCAATAGTTGATCACGAGGAAGACATAGCCAAAGTTACACGCTAAAATGACAAGGAACCTTGAAGAAACAAAGCTCCAGTAGATCCTAAAGCAATGGCCAATCAATCCAAAAGTAGAATGAATGGAAATGTTGAAGAAATTGAAGGCCCAATCGATCCTAGAGAAGCTCTAGTCGATCTTATGGAAGAATGGGTGAGAAAACTCAAAAGAAACAAACCCAATCGATACCATAAAAGCTCTAATTGATTCTGGGGTAGATTGATTGCGAAAATTCACACTCTAAGAAGTGTTAATCAATCTTAATGATGTCCCAATAGACTACCCAAGGCCAAAACTCAAAAATACATGTTCTCTGAAAGTGAATCACCTACAAAACCTCCATACTTGACTAAAGATGACAATTAGATACAAAATTTAAAAGGAAAATAGCTAGTTTCTCGCTTCAATCATCTTCAACAGCTCTAAGACTTCTCCAACTATAAAATGGACCATTTGGAATCATTTCAATGTGTGGAAGAGGAGAGAAAAAGGCCAAACTCTTGTAAACCAAAATCTTGAAAAGAAAAGAGAGAAAAACAAAGAAAAACCAAGCATTCTTGAGCTGAAATTTCATTTGTGCTCTCACTGCAATCTTTATGCCCATTATTTAGGAATTTTTCCTTTTTTGTACATAAATAAAAAAATCTACCTCTTAGGGGCAGCCTTGCTATTCCTTGTTTTCACCTTTGTAAAGGTTCTAACTTAACCTTTAACAGTTAGTGTAGGTTATGCTTGCTCCTATGTATAAGGAAAATGTATTGATTTGCTTGATTCTATGAAAGAGCATTGTAAAGGTTATTACTTGATCCCATGAAGAAGCATTTGCAAAGGTTTAATGCTTAATCCTGTTTAAAAATCACATTTCCTTAAGTTGATTTGAAACTCCTTGGTGAGCCAAAAAAGATGACATAAGCATTTGATAAAACCAAACCTTTATAAAAACTTATGTCTTTATTTTTATTGTCACTTTATTTTATTGCATTTTATTTTAAGATAATCAATCTTGTGAATTGCTTCTGCTCTTATTTTTAGTTTTCACATCTTAGTCTATTTCCTTGTTGATTATATTGGCATATGCACTTAAGCTAATTGAATTAGTCAAAGAATATATATTGTCATTTAATACATACTTAATCGCATAACCGTATGTGATAGAGGTTTCCCTTCACGTTAGTGCAATAATAAGGAGTTATTACGTATTAATTGGATGAAGCCCATGGAACATAAAGGCCTTGTAAGAGAATTGTAAATTTATTACAATTATGAGATCACTATGCATTAAAGCCATGTTCCTAAAATTATTCCTGGTCATTGTATTGTCAAGACAAGGCATTGACAATGTTCAAAGACTAGTACATGTTAAGCCTCCTTATTTGGGAAGTAAGCAATCAATCTCATAGATTGAAGTATATGGGATACTTGAAGATAACATGCAGGTGCTTGTTAAAGAACACGTTCAGTAAACATGACCTGTTATGAGAACTCTATTTGGTATTTCACTTAAGTGTTTATGGAATATGTTCTCAAGTGATAGTTGTGCAACTAGTCCTTGGACTTAAGACACCAGGTCATCTTGTGTGGGGAATGACATACTTTGATTTCACCCTTGTGGGTTTGGAGGTGATCAGATGCCTAAATAAGTTCTTTTTGGGTATACCATCAGGCATGTGAAGATGAATAAGTGGTCAAGAGAGGATTCATCACCCCAAGTGATATGAAGGGATGTATCTCATTTGTTCTCAATTCTTGATTAACTTTTATAAAGTCTTTGGCTAAAGCATTTTGAATTTAAGGAGAGTTATTTTCATAAATTCATAAGGTTAGTCATGAATTATGAGAACTAATATGGAATGTCATAAGTAGACACCGAGCCATGCTTAATGACATATTTGGGATATTTGATGAAAAAATCGTATTACACTAAGAGGTTTATCACTGAAGGGCTTGGTCAAATTCTTTAATTGACTCTCTAACATTTGAGGGGTCATCATGTATTGCTAGATGCCATTCATGATCTATAAATATAAATCAATTATCAAATTGATATTTGATTAAGATTTATATTTATTGCCAACATGTTAAAAGTCGAATGGGTCACAAACATTAAGTGACATGATTAGGATTAAATAAGGATAACTAATTAAGTTGGACTTAATTAGAATAGACCAAAATAGAGTGAGAAATTAATTAAGTTTGTAGAAACTTAATTAAATTAAAAAATAACTATTGTGTTTAGGGTTACAACTTAGTTTGGCTATATAACTATGTTATGTTAACAAAATAAAACTCTAAGCACCCAGCCACTTCTTAATCGTTTCATAAAGTAAGAAAAGAAAATAGTTTTCTCCGTCTAATAAAAAAAAGATTCGGTACGAACTTTTGGTCTTTTTGTTTTAGGAACAAAACTTGCTAGCACAAGTAAAAATCTTGCCTATGAAAAGGTCTTATTTGGTCACTGTGCTGATTACTGTTAGAGGCCAAACACTTGGGTGGCTAAAGATTTGACAAATCTTAAAGGTGAAGAAGCGAAGATTTCGGTTGTAGGATTTTAGACTATCTTATTCTCTTTTCGTGTCTTTGTTCCATCACAAGCCTTTTGGATTTAATTGGCTCTTGGTTATAATATCTAGAGTAAGGTATGTAACTCTTAAACTTATGAATGTTAATAACTAATTTGAAAGTTACATGAAAAATACAAACATAAATCCTGTAGGATTCAGCTGTTTCTCTTATAAAATACTAGTTTATTTTTTCGCTACGTTATACTTTTAATTTCTTGATTATATTCATGTTTGAGCATGAGGTTGAATCCCAACATATTATTCTTTTTCTTTCTTTACTTGTTCATTACTTGTTGAAAATTTTTATTGAAAAAATTATCCTTGAGTTTGTCTTATTTGATTCACAGTTCATATTATTTTTAAGCATTCCAAAAGTGTTCCTTGGCTTATGCTTGATGGTGTAGACTTGCTCAAGATTGAGATAATCATCATTTCTTCAGAATTTCTTTCACAAGCCTTGAAAATTATTTCTAGTCTATGATTGACTATTGAGTCTTGGTACTAGATTATAGGTCCGTTTAAATTGCTTAGAAGAAAGTTTGTGAAAAGGAAAACAACTATAGTCAACTAGCTGAGTATTACAATCGACTATAGCAGTTCATTTCTACATTCTCCAAAAATTTTTAAACTCCAATTCAACCACCTCCCCCTCCCCCCCTTCCCCCTCTTGCGCATTCTTGTCACTTGTTCATTGAGCTAACATTTCTAACACCTTTATCCACACTTGCACTATCATAAAGTCATGCATCATTTCCACATCAACCATACTATCTAGGATTTCATTTAAGGGAAAAACATTTGAAAGGGCTTGTCCTCTTTTATTCAAAACTACTACATAGTAGTCATATTTACATAGCATATATACTTTTGAAAACCCTTTTAAAAACATTGAAAGCAATTTTTAAGATTTTCATATATACGAGGTTCAACATAAAAATCATATAAGGCACAAACTCTATAAACATGCTTGATTATACGTATCAAAGTACTTAAAACAATGTGCCTACCCACCTCGACCGAGTTGTTGACTAACACATGATCGAAACACTAACTCATCACTCCAACTAAATTCGTGGACCTTCAACAATCCTTATAACATCAACGATACAATAGTGAACATAACTTTAACTATAAATCTAATATTTGTGGCTAGGCAATTACTAACCATAACAAAATCTTGTCTAATCTACTATCCAAACATGAACTAATAATGTAAATGTTTAAATCTACTTTCCTCTTACCTTAGTGAGCTTTGTAGAGAGGGAAAACCAAGTTGGGCACTGTTAGCTCTATAGCTCTCAAATTGATCCCATGTTTTGAAATGACAAAATAAAATGATCAAAACTTCATTTAAGTTTTAAAATATCATGTCTAGAGATCCCTTAGCACTTTCAAATGAGTTCGAGGAAAACAACAAAGAAAAAGGACTTTGAAAATTGCTTTTTGGTTCAAATCTACCGATACATGTTCTTTATGTATCAATACATTTTGACCAATATCAATAGAAATTGAAATCTATCCATACATGCTCTTGAAAAACGTCAATATTCGTAAAGTCAAACTCAATTTATCAATATATTCTCAAAATGTATCAGTAGAAATTCAGCAGAATGCTCACTGCATCAAAAGTATTGATACATAAATAAATGTATCAATACTTTTTCAACAGAATGTTCAAACCCTTGCAGCCAAGTTCAAAAGTATCGATACATCTTAAAATGTATCGATACATCCTAAAATGTATCGATACATTTAAGCAGGAATTCAAAAATAAAAGCAACAATGTATTGATACATCCACACATGTATCAATAAAATATGACCCTTGAAACCTATAATAAAGAAAAAAAATGACTATTTTTGCATTAAATACTGCTCCAACTACCTCAGAAGATTCAGCAACTATAACTACAAGCTTCCACAAGATCTATGAAGGTAGAGAAGTTTCAAAAACACAACTCCAAGAAATAATTTCAGCTTAAATCATTCAACACTCTTTGCACTCCTCTTCTAGCATTTAAGTCTTCTATTGTACCATTTATTGAGCCTTTTTTGCTTATTTTCTTCTTCACCAAACATTGTACTTAATCTACTACTCAGCCTTTAAGAGGCATTCTAGTCACACTTATATCTTTTATGGTATTTCCTTGAGTGGTTATACCTTAAACGATTGAAAAGCAATATTTGAGTGCTTATACCTTAAGCAAAATAAAAGGTAGAATGGTTTTTAACAAAATCACACCAAATCAAAATGCAAAACAACTATTTGTTAATCAAGCATCCATTGAACATAAATAAGCACTCAAATGGCTTGAAAACCTAACTATGATACCACTGTTGGGTGAGGGCTGATCATGCATCATATACAAATAAAACTTAATGAAAATAAAATTAACAAATTGAATTGCGCCTCATCCTCTAAGATCTCATCCGTACCAAATTGAGTGCAAAGTTAAGTTAATAAATAATATATATGATCATATCACTTTTCCTAAGCAACAAAAGTTGATGAATCCTTTATTAAACCACTAAAACATCCTTCAAAAAGCTTAACCACCTAAGTTTGCTTATTGCAAACCAAAGCTATCCAAGGAATCCTTGTGCAGCCTCTAATAGTGATCCACACCAACAAATTAGATTACCTTTCTTTAAGGATTGGGAATGCTATGCCTTGACATGAGTTTCATAAACTCAACATCCACACAAAATATTAAGGCTGAACACATAAAAGAAATCGAGTTTATGAAAACTATTTTTTCTTCACAAAAGGGACAACAAGGGAAAAAGAATTTCAAGTGTGTCGCTCTTCTAATTTTTAGTCACTCACTTATGTTTTTGTTTGGAGCTTATACCTAGTTATTTATACCTTGGATTAATTTTAAACCCTAATTACATAGCTATTATGTAACTCCTAATTAATCTAATGATTTAATTAAATAATTTAATCAAGTCCTTAAGAACCCTAATTAACTTAATTGTTTAATTTAATCAATTAGGCCCAATAACTTAATTAAATAATTTAATTAATTAGGCCTAATGACTTAATTAAACAGATTAATTAATTAAGCCCAATAACTTAATTAAACGATTTTAATCAAGTTCTTGAGAAGCTCATAACTTCTAATTTGATTAAATCCAACTTAATCACCTTTCCCATTTTATTTTCAACATTCATTTTAGGTGTGTGACTCATTAGGCTTCTAACACGTTGGCAATGAACTTAAGATATAATTCTTAAGTTACACTTAGAATTGCATAAATTTAAACTACTTTAAATTTATCATTAATCAAATCAACTACTTATAGATCATAGGCTAAGATTAGGATTTAGCAATCCATAATGGCCACCCAAATGTTAGAAGAGTCAAGATGGGTTGACTCAACCTTTTAGTCATTCGCCTTTTAGTGTAATTCATTCCCTCATCACATATCCAAAGATGATAAGAGCATGGTGCAATGTCTACACTTATTGATCTCCATATTCATTCTTGAAATTAGATCATCAGCTTTATAGAACTTTATGAAACTCCTTTCATAATCTCTAACTTACCTTGGCCAAACACTTTAATAAGCTAATATCAACCAAGAACTATTAGGATATGTCCCCTAAATCATTTTGAGTGATGATTCCTGTCTTGACCACACATTTGCTTTCACATGCTTTATGCTACAACCAATTATATCCTGATTTGGCATCCTTGGCAGGACTCAAAGGGATATGATCAAATATATAGAACTCCACATATAAGATAACCTAGTGTCTTAAGTCTAAGGAGTATTTACGCGACTGACACGAGAAATATTTGCTTAAACACTAGAGTGAGATACCAAATGCATTTTTCATGACGGGTTAGGTTTAATGAACTTGTTTAAAGATTGGCTATAAGGCCCATTCCAAAAGTACTTGCAGACCTCGAATATGTCGAGGCCAGTGTATGGGAGCTAGAGTCCAATAGTGATGAGCTTCGTAAGGAATCAACATGGTGGATACATTAATTCACCACGATGTGAGGCTAGATGAATTAATGGCAACAATGCAATAGCGACACTAGCAACTACCAAAGCATGTCAAGGGTCTCGAACAAAGGGTGCTGCATTTAGCTTACAAGTATCAAGAAGTTACACCCTACGACTTCCTAACTAGCCAATTTGATTAATCAAGCTTTGACACTGGATTAACGACCCAAGCATCAAGCTCACTCTTCGCATGTCCTATGTGTGCAACAAAAGGAGACATTGTTCATGTGGGAGCCATGTACATGGACACTACACGAGGTACCAAGGAGGATCCACAAGCCAGTCGTTAGTTAGACATCCACACAACTAAACACCTCTAGACTTAGAAGTGTTCCTGAGACAACCAATAGGAAGGCTACCTCAAACGAGCCCACCACTCTCTTGAGGAACTCGCTAAAGACTTGTGGCAATTTTAAGACTCAATCCAACTGTTCCACTCGACAACTAAAGCATTGCCAAAATCAAGTGGGAGAAAATGACACAATATGCAAATCCAACTAGCCAACCATCGAGCCAATAACTCGGCAGATGGTCAATAGCATTTCCTTATGCACAAACCACTACTACCCTAGGCATCATACGTGAGGTGCCATGTAAGAGGCTAAGCAGGATTACAGACAAGCGAGCTTGACTTGCTAGCCTAGTGTGCAAGGCTCCAACACATGAAGGTTGTGTGCTCATTTATCTTGCATAAGTAGGCCAAAGCTTTAGGGCCAAATGCATTTCACATGCCATAAGGCCAATTATTTAAGCATCACATAAATAGGCACCACACCCAAGGAAACCTATGTATGGGTTGCACACCAAGGGCATGTACTACCTCTATGATAGAGAGTTATTTAAACTTAATTTTGATAATAATTTATCTTAGTTCTTATAATAATGCATAAAAATTAATTAATTTTTATTTAATTATTTTAAGTTAGTTAATTATGCGAGTCAATCTAATCTTAGTTAATCTTGTCTTTATATTGATGAGTATATGCCTCGGATAAGTTGTTATTGATTTATTTGTTCTTTTATAGGTGTTTATTGAAGAACGACTTTTAATGGAAACAAAGAAATTTTATAGATGCCAAACTCCATTGCGTATGTCTGTATTTTGGCCATAACTTTCTCTAATGAACTCTAAATGAGGTGATTTTTGGACCATTGAAAACATAAGAGGAAATATAAATTTTTCATGCCTAGTGCTTCACCTAGTTTGTCCTAGAAAGTAGCAAAAAACCTTGTCAAATTTGAAGTAATGCAGTAGTCCTAAACAAACCAAGTAAGGCCACAACTTTTGAAGAGGTAGGCCAAAGTGCCCTAACAAGGAAATCACATTTTAAGCAATTGAATGGTCGATGTCGAGGCTCACCTAAAGGTACTATGTGACCCCAATGAGAATAGCTAAAAAAATCATAATTTAAGCCCAAAAAGTGAAAAAAAAACTCCTTATGCACATATTTTTACAAGTTACGTGGTATGGTGGAAAGGCTTATATATATTTAAATTTGAACTATACAATGATGATCAGCATGATCTTATTGAATTTAAAAATTTCAAGTCTTAAACAATTGCCATAGATAGACTTTGCTTTGAATCTTCAAGTGCTTGAATGAATAAGTGCTTGACTATTCAAATCCTTGCTGTCAAAGTGGATACACTTAAATTGCGACTGTAATGAAGGCTTAGCTTAACTGTTGTTGTCTTAACCTACTGTGGTTAGGACCTGCTGCTGCTTAACTAAGGGTGCATGAGATTTTTGCTGCATCAATTGACTTTGGTGAGCTACTAGTTAAGTTCCTTGACTTGTACTTAGATGCACTGTTTTGTCAACAGGAGTTGAGCAACGAGATTTCTCCATTATACTCATACTACTGTAATCTTTTCTTCTAGCTTTAAACTCAATAACTCTACAATTTGGTCTTGAATTTTCAAAATGTCAGGAGTCTAAGCTAAAGCTTCCATACCACTAAATCAAATATCTTAACCTCCTCAATAAGCTGCCCTAAAATTTTTGAAATGTTTTCTATATCATATAAAATTTTTAAATTTTATATATATTCTCTTAATGGCCCCTTCAAAATAATTTTTATTTCATAATTAATACAAACAAATAATAACAAAATGATCCCACTAACCTCACTAAACTTTAAAATTTCTTTATTTTCTTTTTTAAATTTATATTATTATTTTTATTTAGATTTGTTCATTTTTTATTTCTATTCTATTTGCTCATATTTTCTAAGTTTCTATAGATTTTCTTCTCCATATTTCTAAACCATCAACCATACTCTTTTCTTTCTTTTTTTGTTATGTCATATGTGAGTTCTATCTTTTACTTGCCATGTTCTTTTTTTATTATTATGTGGATTTTATTTTCTATGATTTTAATCTTTAAAAATTAATAAATTATTGTTTAGTTCTCAAATATAAGTTGTAATGTTACACTATTGTTTTTATTAACCACGATTATATAAGAAAAAATTATCTTGAGCATTTTTTTTTGTGTTTTATGTCTTATATTTCATTGAAAGGAAATTATCTCCGAATATGTATTGAATATAAGAGTTTTGGAGGTTAGGCAAGGAATTTAGAATGGGATTAGGCCTTAAAAAAATAATTTTTGCAAATTTGGACTTGAAAAGTTAACCTAATGCATTGAAGGTCAATCCTGTGAAGTAAAAAGCAAGGGCAGTCATGCATTCTGGTCCTGGATCGACTATAGGCGATCCTATGAAGGGAAAATGGAATAAATACTAACAGTCTGGTCTAAGATCGACTATTGAGGGTCTATTGTCAATCTTGTGAAGGAAAAATGAATGAAAAGTGGACATTCTAGTCCAAGATCAACTATGTACCCTCCATAGTCGATCCTAGACTACCTAGTCAGCCTAAAACAAGCTTAAAAGCCCTAAAACTAGAAATTTTCTCACTTCTCTCCTATCTCATTGTTCTTCCACCCATTCTCTTTGAAATTTTACACTTTCCAAAACCTTCAAATTCGATCAACAAATCTTCAATTCTAAGTACTAAAGGTAAGGATTTTCATTCCCAAAAACTTAGCTATAGTGATTTTTTTTCTCTCTTTAAAAGCTAGGAATTATTTTAGGTTTTCAAGATTTGATTAGATACCTTTGTTTGAAGCTCACTAAAGAGGTTTGGATGAAAGATTGATGGAAGTCATTAGGTATGTATGAAGATTAAGTAGAGTTAGAAATGGGTAATTGTTGTACCACAAAATTTTTATGGGTTTTGAGAATATTGATGATTGAACATCATTTCTAGGTGATATTGGAGTAATTTGAGTTTGTTGAAGAAACTGAGGTTTTGACAGAAAGTGCCAAGAAGAAAAAGCACACTTCAAGAGCTAGGTAGATACTGTGTTTTTAATTATTTTGATATAATTAAGTATGACTATTCTACAACCTCGTATTAAAACGTATTTTGAGTAACTTTATGATGTGAACAATGGTTTTAACTTTGTTTTACGAAATCTATGTATACTATGTAGATATGTTATTATGTATATAGTCTGAAGCATGGGGAACAAGACTTTCAATTGTTTGATGCCTCAAAATTGATAGTTTTCTATGGACAATTTCTTGATCGGTGAATTGAAATTTTGGAATGAAAAATATTTAGTTTTGCATAGACCCTAGCATCGGGCCAACTTGTCTTTCAGATAAATGATTTTGAATTAGTCTTTACTTCAAACTTCTATTGTGTAAATGATTCAATTCACCCTTTGTTTAGAAATGGATTTTTGATCTCTTTAAGCTCATTATGGTTTTGAACGCCTAATCTTGGATGCTGAATGGATTTACCTTTTCATTTGAAAATGGACACTAAGATATTTGGAATATAAAACAAAATGTTTTAGTGGAGTCTACTTAAGTTATGGACCTATAGCTAGTGACAGTAGCCACTAGCCATTATGCACAATGCTTAGCTTTGATTAGGTAGTTGGCAAAGTCCTACGCATTTCATTTGGTTTCATTTGGTAGTTGATATGATCCTACCACTTTTGATATACAATCGATAACTATCATGTATCCAATTACTTTGGTGCTGCAGCATACTTTGATTTTATTGTCTATGTTATCTAGAGCTCCATGATCAATTTAAAATGATATTCGACACTATGGAATTGGAATTTGATATTTTTTTTAAAATTTGGACTTCGACATTGATATTGTTCCAAGACTACGGTCTTTGGATTCGACATTTGTTTCGACCTTGTACTTGAGTTTTGTATTTGTCTGATGTTGGCATTTGGATTTGATCTACGTCTCGACATTGATCTTTAGATTGGGTATTTTCTCTGACTTTGGTATTTAGACTTGGCATGCTTAATTTTCTATGAATTATGTTATTTATAATATCCATTCGTTTTCTTCCATGGGTTTCTAAAGGTAATGACATTAATTCATTTTGAAACTAAACTTTTGTTTTTTGTCAACATGTTTTACAAAAACTTTTAAACTCGATATTTATTAATTGTTTTCTCGAAACTACTTGAACATTTTACAAACTATTGTTCTATTTTCAAAGGCTCATGTATTGAATTTCAATAAAACCTTATATACCATTTTAAATGAGCTACACTCATGGAGACGATTATTTGAGGCTTCTTGGATACTTGTTCATACTTAACACATAACTAGCACCTTGGGATGTTTGATTTTCTTAGGGATTGAATTCCCAAACTCTTTGAATATTGGTATTGTTTGAAAGGAAAACTTAGATATTGTTTGAAATGAATCGCTTGCATTTATTTTAATAGTATTTTTGACAAACATTCTCCCGTTTAGCTTATTCCCCTTCCTTGAATTTGCTCACGGAGTTATTTATAACTCACACATGTAAGATGCAATTGTTTTGCAGATCAATAGTTGCTTGGCTTGCTGTCCCTTGGAAAGAGCCAATACTTCAGTCATTCTTGGGTAAGTGAATATATGGCATCAAAAAAGCGTCAGCCCTTTTGTTTCGAGTCGTACTCCATTAGTCTTATTTGGTTTGGTCATTTATGTTTGATTATTACGGATAAAATTTTGCTTATGTCCTGTATCAATGACATGTATGTTGAATTGTATTTGCCACAAGATGGCCTATGGTTGTTATTTGGATATGTGTGCTTCCATATTTTGAACATGTGAACGTGTAAACTAACATAATAATCCTATGTGATTTAATATGTTCATGCATGCTTGATGTTCGGTTCCATGGTGATGAGTCCCATGAGGTAATTTCGAGTATTTGCTTTGAATTGTTCATTTTAAACTTGCATAAGTTAAAAGGGTAACTCCCATCGATACCCTTGCACCAGTCATGGCCCCTAGGTTTGGGTTATGACAAAGTTGGTATCAAAGCCCTAGGTTTATCTATGTCTTAGTTAATTTCATTTGAGTCAGCAAAGTTGGGTTTTTGTGTCATGTCATATTCTCGATTTATGTACTGTAGCACAACTCATGAATAGGACACCACATGGATTCCTTTGTTTGTTTAGAATCTACCCATTTGTTCACCATGTTGAGTTTAGTGTTTACTCCTATCCAAGTTAGGATGCCACCTCAGACACAAGCTATGGCTAGGGGCACTGTAGAGCAAGATGCTTTCGTTGATGCTTCTATAAGACCATAGGCTTCCATTGTTAGGGGACATGGTACGCATGTTTGGGCTATTAGGTTTGTTAATGATGAGCCACTTATAGGGGATAGTAATGAGGCACACATGGGGGAGCTTGCTGATGCTCAATCTCAAGAGGTGAGAGATGAAGTGCCCACTGGGTAGCCTACCTTGGAAGATGTGGTAGCTATTTTGCAAGGGATTAATAGGGTCATGGACATGATGGCCACTCATTTGGATGACCTTTAGAAGCGAGTCAAAGGTCGATAACCAATATGTGCTATGCAAAGGTCTCAGGGTCAATATGACTGATAGCACTTAAAGTTTACTAAGACTATTAAGGTTTCACTACTGGATTTCCTAAAGATGACACCACCCTTATTTTCTAGTTCCAATACAACAGAGGACCCTTAGATTTTCTTAGATGAGATGGAGAAAATCTACATTGCTTTAGGATGTTCTAGTGTGCGATCAGTAGAGTTAGCTGACTTTAATCTTAAGGATATGCCTTATCAGTGGTATCAGTCCTTACAAAGAGGTATAGTAGCTATTGCTGACCCATTGACTCGAGAGAATTCACAACGTCTTTTCTAAGTCAATTTCTACCAAATAATATGCGAGCCACTAGGGTACGTGAGTTTGAGGCACTAATGCAGGCACCTAGCATGATAGTTTTTGAGTTTGACATTCGTTTCACACAGTGATCTTGGTATACATCATACCTTGTAATTACTAAGGATATGAGGATTAGATGACTTATGGATAGGTTGACAAACCCATAGTTCAAAGTTGTGCATCACAAGCATTGGTACCTATGCCTTCGCAATCAATTGTGCGTAGAGGATTGAAAAGAGGATCACAGAAAGTTAGGTGACTTGAGACAGAGCCAAGTAAGTTAAGATTGAAGGCCATTTCGGCCAACATGGTGTTAGCATTGGACATGGACAATTTAACAGCCATCAAGGCTAGCACAGAGTTTCTTAATCACATGGATCCCAGTAAGGAGTAACATAGTCACTTTAGAGTCCTGATAGGACAAAAGGGCACGTATTCCATTTAAGTGACAGAGTTTAAGTTCTAATACTCAATTAACCTCACTTCATCCCACTTGTGGAAAGGTTCATAGAAAGGTGTGTCATCGAGTAGTAGGACTTTGTTTTGAGTGAAGACCACTTGGAAACATGAGGAAGGACTGTCATATGGCACCACAATCTTAGGAAGGCTCATGCACCTTATCCCAAGCTGCATTACCACTAACTCCTCTTGCATCTCATCCTATTCAAGTAGTTACCAGAAATAGATAATTGGGAAATTCCAAGAGTTTCCAAAAATCAAATCTATAAGTCATCAACATTCCATAATCTGCATCTACATTCCTTCTATGGATATTTGATCAAAACCAAGAAAAAGGGAATACCCATCTAAAATCAATATGAAAATATCCAACTTTTGGATCCAAAGACAATAGAAAAACTCAAACACCAAAAACATAATTATATTCATTTTGGATTAATACAAGTTGGAGCTAAACCGCTCACAAAAAAAGGATTAAATAGTTCCATCCTTATAGCTTTCAACAAAAAAAGGCATCTCCATCTCAAAGACTCCTTATTAGGAATAGTAAAAACAAGTCTATGTAGAGGACCAATACACTCCAACTGTTTTCTCAATTTTATAGTGTCATTAAAAGATAAGAATATCTTAAACTCTTTAACACTTTAAATCTAAACGCATAATTACAAAATGATGACATGGTCTGAACCACTAACCCTAGTTTATAGATTATATTATAAGGCCATGTACTCAGTAATCAATACTAAGGCTTTAATCCACAACCTAAGAGTAGAAACTCTCCTCATCCAAACAGGCATGTTCAGGTCTCATACTACCATACCAAAGACCATACATTGGCATAAAGTCCAACTTCCAAATAGTTAAAGACTTGAACGAGTTACGACTCCTATTCCTATCCAAAATGTAGAAATAAACCATGTAGCTCAAAATAGAGATGGGTCTGTAGAGTTAATGTTTAACAGACCACCAAGAAAGCCTTAAAGACAATCTTTTGATTTAGGACAAGCCACCACTTCTATTAGAAGTCTAAATATCCCGGGAAATGATTCATCCACAACAACCCATAGAACAAACTTCAAAACAGATAGACCCTCCATTTATTCAATACCATATACCATGAAGACAAATTTACAAGGGATAAATAATTCCTCAAATATACCCCAACCAATATACAATAGGCAGGAACCTAGTGTTGGGATTCGACCTCATGCTCAAACATGAAATTAATCAAGAAACTAAAAATATAACGCAGTGAAAAAATAAATTAGCATTTAATCAAAGAAACAGTTGATTCTTATAGCATAAATGTTTGTGTTTTTAATGTAATTTTCAAATTAATTATGAATATTCATAAGTTTAAGAATTACATACCTTGCTCTAGATATCGTAATCAAGAGCTAATTAAATCAAAAATGTTTGTGATGAAGCAAGTAACCCAAAAAGAGAATAAAATGGTCTAAAATCTTGCAACTGAAATCTTTGCTTCTTCACGTTTAAGATTTGTCAAATCTTCAACCACCCAAGTGTTTGGCCTCTAACAGTAATCCACACAATGATCAAATAAGACCTTCTCAAAGGTAAGATTTTACTTGTGCTAGCAAGTTTTGCTTCTAAAACGAAAAAATCAAAAGTTCTTACCGAATCTTATTTCTGTAAGACAAAGAAAACTATCTTTCTTTTCTTATTTTTATTAAACAGCTAAGAAGTGGCTGAAGGCTTAGAGTTTTAGTTCACTAACATAATATATTTACATAGCCAAACTAAGTTGTAACCCTAGATACAAGAGTTATATTCTGATTCAATTAAGTCATTGTGAACTTAATTAATTTCTCACTTTATTTTGGTTTATTCTAATTAAATCTAACTTAATTGATTATCCTTATTTAATCTCAATTATGTCACTTAATATGTGTGACCTATTAAGCTTCTAACATGTTGGTAATAAATATAAATCTTAATTAAATATCAATTTGATAATTAATTTATATTTATAGATAATAAGCAACATCTAGCAATACATCATGACCACCCAAATGTTAGAGAGTCAATTAAAAAACTTGATAAAACCTTCAATGATAAACCTCTCAATGCAATACAATCCTTTCATCAAATATCCTGGATATGTCGTCAAGCATGGCTCAGTGTCTACTTATAACATTCTATATTAGTTCTCATAATTCAGGACTAACTTTATGAATTTAGGAAGAGGACTAACTTTATGAATTTAAGAAACTAATTTTCCTCAATTCATCATGCTTTAGCCAAAGACTTTATACAAGTTATTCAAGAATTGAGAACAAGTGAGATACATCCCTTCATTTCACTTGAGGTGATGAATCTTCTCTTGACCACTCATTCACCTTTGCATGCTTCATAGCATACCCAAAAACACCATGTTTTGACATCTAGTCAACTCTAAACCTGTAAGAGTGAAATCAAAGTATGTTTTTCCCTATACAAAATGACCTAGTGTCTCAAGTTTGAGGACCAATTGCATAACTATGACATGAAAGCATATTCCATAGACACTTGAGTGAGATACCAAATGGTGTTCTCATAGTAAGTCATGTTCAGTGAACTTGTTCTTTAACAAGCACCCATATGTTATCCTCAAGTTTCCCATACACTTCAATCTATGAGATCGATTGCTTTCTTTTTAAGTAAAGAGGTTTAACATGCACCAGTTTTTTAGCATTGACAATGCCTTGTCTGGATAATACAATGACCATGAACAATTTTAAGAACACGATTTTGATGCATAGTGATCTCATAATTGTAACAACTTTACAATTCTCTTGTAAGGCCTTTATGTTCCCTAAGTTTCATCCAATTAGTACTTAATAACTTCTTATTATTGCACTGACATGAAGGAAAACCTCTATCATATATAGTTATGCAATTAAGGATGCATTAAATGACAATATATATTTCTTGACCAATCCAATTGGCTCAAGGGCATATGCTAACAATCTCCCATTTGCACTTGAGTCAATTGCTAACATACCCAATATTGAACTCTTTCACTTAGCACCTGTGTCCCTACTAGGGCAACTCAAATTGTAATCTTTGGAAATATGTTAATTTATATGTTTAACCATCTCCATTATCATAATCGAAATACTAATTTGAATCACAATGAGACCTTGATTCCATTATTATGGCTATTGTTTTTACCTTAACAACTTGGAATCATTTATTGGTTCATTAAACCAATGATTCAAATATCTCTTCTTTTATAGCCTAAACAAAAGGTTTGTATCCAATTATAAATATAATCATGTAGTTATCTCTTGTTTTGGAACCATTCCAATATAGCTGCTCAATCATGACTTTATGTCACTTTTAACATTTAGGATTCTCTTTATGTTAGACTCCTTTAACATGTCATCCTAAATTTTTTTGTTGAGTCACGTTTTAGGCTCTAACTCTTTAATCCCATTTTGTTTTTCTTAAACTAGTAAATGTATCTTATACACTTTTAATGAGTAACTTATCTTACTCCCACTAACCTTATGATTTGCACCAAATATGTTTATCTTATTCAATGTATTCAACTACTTTGAATTTTTTGAATAAAGATTATTATCCAATCATTCATGTTGGATCATTTAGTAGACTCATCCTATATGAGTAATGCATCAATGTGCATCCTACAAATGTTTTGTATTTAATGGATTTATCTCATGAATTATGCACCCTTATGCATCCCATTAAATTAATCTTTGTGCATAGATCTTATCTATTGGATTTTAGGATTTCATGTCCCTTAACCATTAAAGTATCATTAGCTCTCACTATTTTTCTCTTATCATTATGACTTAGTATTGATTATCATCTATGCAAGGTTATACTTAAAGATAAATAATTTAGAACAATTCCAAAATAAAATGAGATGTAATGTAAATATATAAATATACCTAAGTTAAGCATCTCATGCTAGCAAAATGTAAATCTATGTTTCCTAAACATAAAATAAAATATTTAGCCATAGGCCCAAAACTAAAACATCTCATCTTGGAAATCAGGCCATGAAAACATTCAATGTTCTAAAATTATTTATTGTTCCACAATCTAATCTAGGTCGACAAGCTTGGTCACCATCAACTAAAGTTGTCCCCTTCATGATCCTATTCTTCATTGCTCCATGTCATTAGTTCCTTCAATATGTCATACATATTAAAACCATTAATAAATACTCAGGTATCATATACCAAGTAGCGAAAAATAGATCATCATATGATTCATACCTGATGTGGAAGCTGCCTTTTGTTTCTTCCCTTTGATGGATTCAAGATAATCCTTGCAATTGTGCCTCCAATGTGGTAGTTTGCTCTAAAAATGGCATTTTCCATTGTCCTTGTCCTTGTTCACTCCTTCAATAGGCTTTATACCTTTCGAAGTTGATGCTTTTTCACCTTTGTCTTTCTTAGAAAAAATTTTTTCTTGTTTTTATTTTTCTTAAAAGAGACAAATTGAACTGAAGGCTTCTCCTTCCTAATGGTGTTCTCAGCTTCTGTAAGCATATTCAATAAGCCCTAAAGAGTTACCTCAATCTTGTTCATGTTGAAGTTCAACACAAACTATAAATAGCACTCTAATAGTGAGGAAAGTACGAGGTCTATGCTCAAATCATGATCCATAGCCTAACTCAATTGCTCAAGTTGAGTGATATATCCTATCATCTTAAGCACATGAGGCTTTACCGAGCTTCCCTCAAGCATCTTACATCGGAACAATTCCTTTGAACCGTTGACTCTCTCTATGCGACTTTCCTTATTGAACATTTCTCTAAAGTTTAGGATAATATCCAAGGCATTCATAGCTTCAAATTGATTTTGAAGATCTGTAGCCATATTAGCCAACATCACACATGTGGCTTGATCGAGATCATCCATATAAACTCTATAAGCCTTTGTTTCCTCATTTGTAGCACCATCGTTAGGTTCTTAGACAACAGGACCATCTAGTGTTTCAAGATAATCTTAATATTGCGAAACCAGTCAATGTAATTTGGACCTGTCAACTTGTTTGCATCAAGTATGCTTTTAAGTAACAAACTATTTGCCATGATTGATTTATATTCTATATAGATCAACATATATAAAGCTTAGTCATTAATGTAAATTATATAATCATAAAAACAAGGTTTTAGAATCTTATATGATTATTTTCAATATTTTATCAAAATAATAGCCCTCTTCTAATATTTCAAGAAATTTAACCTTTAAACTTCTTATTGAGTCAGGACCACTTTCATCCCATCAAGACCTTGAGTGACTCAACAAGGGATAATGAAACTAATTATGTAGGTAACTTAGCTTACCAATTGTATCTTGTACAACTCCTTGTCTAAACGTATCATATACATTTGGTCTAATTATGCCTATAATACTATGCGGTCATATGTGACACATCTGAACAACATGGTACTGATTGAGTAAGACCCACCAAAAACATAAATGTATTCATGTAAAAGTTTGGCTTTGAGTGACTCAAGAAGCCTCCAATTAAAAAGGTAACTGGTTTTCTTGTTATATGGTGGAAGGTAACTTTTTGACTCAATACATTAATGAGGGATTTTATTTATTAATTCATTAATTAAGGTCTCATTGATTCACGTTGTTGATATGCATAGCATTTATCACATATCAAATATATCATATATATATATATATATATATATTGCAAAATAAATCAATCACATGCCAACTACTAAGATGATTATGGACTTTACTAATTCTAATTTCCTCGAGCCATTAAGGAAATTAGTTGCTCAAATTCCTAGGGGCTTATACAAGGGATTTTACAAATATCATCTTTAAGCTTTGCTTGTAATCTCCTTAAATCTCCATGGCGCTTTTGGATTTTCATCTTCATGTTACAAAAATTTTTCTATCTAACTCTAGTTTTACACTTTGATGTAACTAATTACATTCTACAATCAAGAAACCTCGAGTTACATTTGAAGGGAGTTAGGTGAGAAAATAATTTTATAACCTAAAAAAAATAGAGATAAGGCAAGGTGCGTAGACCCTATTTTAAATAAATAAATACCATGAGAAATAAATTTAATCATCCATAACCTAATCTTCTAAGGTCTATGCCCATAATCATCTTCATGCTTTATAATCACAATCAAAAGTATAGAAATAAATGCAAGCTAAATATCACTTGGTGATAGTGTGTGTTATTTGAGAAAAGCATCAATTAACCTACTTAAAGCACTTGACTCAAATTATTTGATATTGTTTTATTTCAATTTAGTGTTTAAGAAATTTTCATTTTCAAAACACTTAAACTAAACCCTTTGCTTCTTTTTTCTTAAATAGAAATTCATTGAAATAAAACTTTGCATTTTAAGACTTTCTATTTTAATTCTTCCATAATTGAAACTCCTTTTCATTTTGGAAACCTCTTTACCTTAGGTAAACTTTCTAAAATATATCTAAGACAATATTTTAATTTCTAACATTTAAAACATTGATTAGTCATGAGCAGCATCTTGCAATACATCATGATCATCCAAATACTAGAGAAGCAATTAAAGAATTTGATAAAGTATTTTCGTGTAATACAATCTTTTCATCAAATATCCTGGATATGTCATAAAGTATGGCTCAGTGTCTACTTATAAGATTCCATATTAGTTCTCATAATTCATGACTAACCATATGAATTTGGAAAATTAACTTTCCTCAAATTCATCATACTTTAGCCAAAGACTTTATACAAGTTATTCAAGAATTGAAAACAAGTTAGATACATTCCCTCATATAACTTGGGGTGATAAATCCTTTCTTAACCACTTATTCACCTTCGTATGCTTTATGGCATACTCAAAAATTGTTAGTGTAAACCCTGCAAGCTAATCGATTTTGTGCTTGTAAAACACTACATTAAATAAATATATTATGGATATTTTATATAATGCATGAGGTATTTGTTTATCCATGAGTTTATTTATAAAGAGTTATGAGAGACTTTTGTAGATAAAGTCCTTGGAACATAATGGCCTTGCAAAGAAATTATAAAGGTTATAATTATGAGATTCTTATACATCAAAGCCTTGTTCCTAAATATGTTCTTGGTCATTGTATTGTCAAGAATAAGGGCATTGATAATGCTCAAAGACTAGTACATGCTAAGCCTCCTTACTTTAGAAGTAAGCAATTGATCTCATAGGTTGAAGTATGTGAGATACTTGGGGATAGTATGTGGCTGCTTGTTATGAAACAAGTTCACTGAGCATGACCCACTATGAGAGTTCCATTTGGTATTTCACTCAAGTGTCTATGAAAATACTCTCATGTGTCAGTAGTGTAAGTAATCCTTAGACTTGTGATACCAGGTTATCTTGTATGTGAATTGTCATGCTTTGACTTCACCTCTACAAGTCTGAAGATGACCAGATGCTTAAACACGGTGCTTTTGGGCATGGCATGAAGCATATGAAGATGAATAAGTAGTCTTGAGAGGATTCATCACCCCAAGTGATTTGAAGGGGACATATCTCATTTGCTCCTAGCTTGTATTGATTAAAAGTCTTTGGCCAAGGCAATCTTGATAGGTCAATATAGAAGATGCAAGACTAATATGGATAAGATAGAAAGTAGACACTGAGCCAGTTTTTCTATCTATCTGGGATATATGATGAAAGGATCGAATTACACTAAGATATTGTACACTGAAAGGTTAGTCAAATCATATTGACTCTCCTAACATTTGGGTGGTCATGATGTATTGCTAGATGCTGCTCATGATCTATAAATATAAGTATAAATTCTTAATTGAATTAATTTATATTTATTGCTAACATGTTGAGAACCTAATGGGTCACACACATAAGGTGAATTGTGAAAATTAATTTGAGTTCAATTGGATATAATCTAATTGATTTTATAGAGGCTTGATCCAATTAAGTATTGGGCTAAATCAAATATGATTTGATGGAGTATTAAATAAAAGCCCAATTAGCCCAACACATTTTATAATCCTTGTTGGATATAAAGTAGGTCAATTCACTGTATAAAAGAATCCCTTAGCCACCTCTTGA
This sequence comes from Theobroma umbraticum, assembly GCF_002168275.2. Taxonomy (NCBI): domain Eukaryota; kingdom Viridiplantae; phylum Streptophyta; class Magnoliopsida; order Malvales; family Malvaceae; genus Theobroma; species Theobroma umbraticum. The sequence continues at coordinate 2,660,282 of NW_018397265.1, forward strand.
ATAAATAGAAGAGTTCTATTTTACGTTCTCACAAGTTGAGATAGGATAACAGCCAAAAAAGAGAAACACAAGAGAGCTCAAAAGTTGAGAGTTTCCTAACACAAACTTCGACTTAGGGATTCACACACTCTTAACGAAGAGATTTTGACAAATCACTGTGTGGATCACCATTAGAGGTAGGACAACTGTGCTGCTATGATTGATAAGTCCTAGTTGGTGTACAAAAGTTAAAACGAAAAGCCAAGGAGGACTCCATCAAAGAAAGCAAACTTTCAAGTATGTCAAAATTTCTCTTATGGTTTTTTTAGATTAGTTTCAATTAAAGTGATCCATGGCTTTAGAGATTAAAATTTTAATAATATTCCGTTGTGTATGAGTTATCTTAGTATGATTTAAATCCTTAACAAAATACTTTATTTAGGCATCTGATCACCTCCAAACCCATAGGAGTGAAATTAAAGTATGTCATTCTTTACACAAGATAACCAGGTGCCTCTCGTCTAAGGACTAGTTGCATGACTGTCACATGAGAACATATTCCATAGATACTTGAGTGAAATACCAAATGGAGCTCTTATAGTAGGTCATGTTCAGTGAACTTATTCTTTAACAAGCACCTACATGTTATCCTCGAATATCCCATATACTTCAATCTATGAGATCGATTGCTTACTTCCCAGGTAAAGAGGTTTAACGTGTACCAGTCTTTGAGCATTGTCAATGCCTTGTTGTGACAATTCAATGACCAAGAACAATTTAGAAACATGGGTTTGATGCATAATAATCTCATAATTGTAACAACTTTACAATTTTCTTGCAAGGCCTTTATGTTCCATGGGCTTCATCTAGTTAATATTTAATAACTCCTTATTATTGCATTAACACGAAGGAAAACCTATATCACATATAGTTATGTGATTAAGTATGCATTAAATGACAATATATATTCCTTAACCAATCCAATTGTCTCAAGGGCATATACCAACACCTAGTCCAACCAACTCACTTAACATGTCTCTAACATATTCATCAATGACCAATAATCCAAACATAACCACAGTTGGTGAAGAAAATTGTAAAATTTTTGTACTAGAAGAAGAGTTTAAAATCAATAAAGAATGGTGTAGAAAGCATTTCCACTCTTAGAAAAATAAACAAAAAGAAAAAATTATTTAGAAACCTATAAAAATGAAAAGGATCAAACTCTACAAAAATTTTACAATTTCATGGAGAACCATAAGATTCTAATAAAATTCTTTACATGGTTTGAAGAATATTACTTAAGTTCATTAAACACAATAAAAAATATAGTCAAATGGCAAACAACTAGAGGAAAAATTGAATCTCAACATCCTCCTTGGACAAAAGTTCAATATTCTCACAAAAATGTAGCAATAAAAGCAACTCCTTGAAAGATGAGGTCCTCAGACTTAGGAGAATAAGTTTCCTCAAAAGACTTCAAAATGATAATTGAACAAAACAACTATACAAATCTAAATCTTCATACCATCGTAAAACAACTGAAAAATATAAAAACATTAATTGAAAATAAATCAAAATTCACTCAAACATAGCCAATAATCATAGAAGCCATTAAGGCCAAAGAACCAATTTTCAAACCTTTTGAAATTCCAAAAAAAATTCGTCAATCACGTCAAAATCAATTTTTGAGAGAAAATCAAAATAGAATTGATGCCCTAAAAGGCCAAACCTCAAGAATGATAGCCCTTGTGATAACTCTATTATATAGAGTTATTTTGACTCATTTTGGGAGCTTAAGTAGCTAGGTCTTTGAGATTTTAGGTTCGAATTTTAGCATTATAGGTGTTTTTTTTAGTTTAAGTTTGATTACTTGTTAAGTGATTAATTTAAGTTATTTTAGTTAAATTTTAAGTTATTTTATTTTAAATTACTTTAAGAGTAGTTATTGCTAATTTCTCTTATGACTTTTGTAGGAAATTGATGAAAAAGACTCATTTGATGAAAATCAGTGCAAGTATGGTGATAGCTTCATTTGTATATGTTTCAGTATTTTGACCATATCTCTTTCTAAAAAACTCCAAATGAGGTGATTCCTAGACCAATAGAATTATAAGAAGAAGGGATACAATGTTTATGTTCACCAATTTTCCCAGTTCTGATTGGATCATGGTCAAAATATTTGTCAATTCGGACCACTGCAGCAGTATGTAAAGACTGAACATGATGCGGTATTTGGAGAAAATCTTTCAATCCAGAAGTCCAATTGATATGATTTTTAATCCATTGGAAAGTTAAGAGACAGGGATAAAACTTTTATGTTTACTACTTTGCCCAGTTCTTAACATATCAGGGTGAAACTCACGTTTGAAGTTGATAGACTGCCACAGCGCTGGGAGAACAAGGCTGCAGCGTTGATGAAAGGAAGCACACATACAAAATTCCAGAGAGCTCAGCGCTGCAGCGCTGCAGCGCTGGAGAAGTAGCGCCGCAGCGCTACGCGACTTTCCAAAAAAAAAATAAAAGGACATTAACGGGATTTCGAAACTTAGGTTATTTGGAGCCTATTTAAGGAGCCTTTTTCAGAGATTTTTGGGAGGAGGCAGCAAGCAACTATTCTGGGAGATTTGGAGCCAAGAACAAAGCAAGGAAACAAGAGATTGGAGAGAGAATCAAGATATCAATAATTTCTAAGTATTAGTTTTCTCTCTTACCTTTGTGTTTTTTCTTATTTTCTTTGACTTGGATTCATGGCTGAATTTCTTTGGATATTGTCTTTATTAGATATTATGAGCTAATTTATTTTTCTAGGATTGCAATTGAACTCACATTTAATCTAGATTTTTAATCACTTCTTGCTTATTTTCAATGGGATTTGAATTGTTTATTCCAATTTGTTCTTAATGCTTTTAATTGCTTGGCCACCAATTAAATTGATCTAGAAACCTAAACAAACTTGGGAAAGGGAGTTTAGTGTAGACTAAAATTGGGATAGTATATGATCATATTAATTGATTTGCGTATATGATAGGGATATACCTATAGGCCATATGTAGCCAGATTAGAGCCTGAACTTAATGAGTTTGTTTTAATTTCAATTCACATAGGGATATAGTGTTTTGGTTAAAATAGATATTTTTATAAGATGAGTCGGGAGACCCTTATAAATAATTTAGGACTCTAGGTTAGCAATTCAAACCATTGAGATAAGTTAAGGAAGAGAGGTAAGATTTAGATGAAGTGTGAGGGATATTGTAATCCTAGGCTTGTTTGATTTGATATTTATTTGAGTATTTATTTTTGATTTTTCTTAATTTAATTCTGCTATAACTTAGTTTGATTTGATATTATTTTGATATTGTTTGGATAAGATTAATTTGCAATAATTTTAGTACTTAGTAAACTTTTAAATCAATTCCCTGTGGGATCGATACTCTACTTGCTAATATACTGTCTATTCGATACGTATACTTGCGTAGTAGAATTTTAACTGACAAGCCTTGATACTCCTTTACAACAAAGCCATTCAATAAATATGACAAACCAACAAATAGATTCAAAAGACACTAATGACCAACAAATTAACAAAATGGTTTGGAAGGAACTAGAAAAGCCTTACTATTTAAAACTCACAGCGCCTAATCTAAACAGATAAGAAAAACTTACTTTCTAAAATAAGTATAATGTCAACACAATTTATGAATGGAATATTGATAGAATGTCCGAATACAACATCTTCTGTGCCATTCAACGAATGACAATGGTATAAAGCATATACAAAACCCAAAATCAAACGGGCCAAACTACAAATCATTCAATAGCAACTTAAAAGATGGTGGGACAATTATCTTACCACAAAACAACAACAAGAAATATCAAAAGCTATCAAAAGGATGATGAAGGAAACAACACTCTAAAAGGAAGAGAAATCCAAGATGTTGTTGCAACCTTCATCTTCTCAATCTCAAAACACTTTCTAAGTGACCCTCTACACCTTAAAGATTGAAACTCAAAATTATTATCAAATTTAAAATGCAGAAAATAACAGATTTTAAATGGTTCAAAGGCATATTTATGGCAAGAGTAATGCAAAAATCCGATAATCAACAACTTTTCTGGAAAAAAAAAAATTCTAGCAGGACTTCCTACACTATTAGGAAAAAAGTTAAAAACCAAATAAGAGATATTTATAAAGGAATAATTCCTTATGAAAATCTTACATATGGCAAACTCATAAGCTTCACCCAAAAAGAGGGATTAAAAATTTGTCAAGATTTAAAACTTTAAAAACAATTAAAAAAGGAAAGATATCTTTACAGAAAAGAATTAGGATCATTTTGTCAACAATTTGACATCAAACATGAACCTTTTTCTTCAAAAACCTATTGTCGTATAAAACCAAAAAAAAAAGATAAACATAAAAAAGTATCCCAAATTACTACAACAAACCAAAATACAAGAGGCATAGAAAAGAGAAACAAAAGCAAAACAAAGAAAGTAAAAGAAACAAAAGAATAAAATGTTTCAAAAGTGGAAAAGCTTATCACATTTCAAAATTCTGCAAAATTAGAAGAAAAATAACAAACTTCACATAGATGAAGAAATTGAACAAAAAATTAATGAAATTCTACTAGAATTGACAACATCAGACTATGGGATGTCTATAAACACGGAATCTTTAAGTGAGTTCCAAATAGATGAAATACAAATTACATCTCAGTCTTCAACAAATAATGAAAAACAAATTAATGTCCTAACCAAAGACTAAGAACTCATTATTGAAATTATTGATAAAATTCAAGACTCAACATTGAAAAGAGAATATCGTGATAAATTAAAATTTTTAATAAAAGAAAAAACAGAAAAACCTACAATTACAAATCAAGAACACATGTATAATATAAAAGATATTCTATTTGACATATATGAATCTTCAAACCTAGACAAATAACAAATGCAGAACTATAGTCAAAAATTAAAGAAATAAAAGTGGAAATTTCCAAACTCGGGAGCTAACAAAGAGAAATTAAAAACCAAATAGAATTCCTACAAAATTCAAGAGTTCTAATAGAAAATTCTTCCTTAGATATAGAGGCAGTACTAGAAGAATCACAAAAATATATGATGGTTCTTATAGAAGAATCAATACAAAGATACTTAATTAAAATACACCTTTTAATCAACGAAAATTTCAACTAGAAACAATAGTACTTTTTAATACTGGTGTAGATCAAAATTGCATCAAAAAAAAGATGATTCCAACAAAATATTATGACAAATTATCAGAAGGCCTTAAAATTGCTAATGGTGGTAAACTTAAAATTATGCACAAAATTCCTAATGCAAAAATTTGCATCAATGGAATCAAATTTAAAACTCTTTTTCTAATGGTAAAAAATATGACCCAAGACATCATACTAGGCACATCATGCATATCCTTGCTTAAACCATATAAGATTACAAATCAAGCAATTGCTACAAAAATATTAAAAACCAAAGGAATTTTCTCCTTCATAGAAAAACCAAAAATAAGAAATCTCAATTTACTAAAATCTTTATCAACACATACAAGCCAACTCAATTCTCTAATAAATCACAAACAGAAACAAATTACTTACTTAAAAGCAAAACTCTCTTTTAAAAGGATAAATGAATAATTAGGTGATAAATTTGTTCAACAAAAAAATTGAACAAATCAAAAAAGAAATTGAAAAAACAATTTGTTTTGATATTCCCAATGCCTTTTGGGATAGGAAAAAGCATGAACTAGACTTGCCTTATGAAAAGAATTTTGATGAAAAACAAATTCCTATTACAGCAAGACCAATCCAAATGAACAAAGAAAAGGAAAAATTCTGTAGAAAAGAAATACAAGATCTTCTCGAGAAAAAACTTTTAAGGAAAGCAGTTCACTTTAAAGCTGTTCTGCTTTCCATGTTATAAAAAGTACAAAACTAGAAAAAGGAACACCAAGATTAGTAATAAATTACAAACCATTAAATAAAGTATTAATATAAATTAGATATCCAATCCCAAACAAATTTGTTACAAATATTATGTAATGCAAATATTTTCTCCAAGTTTAACATGAAATCAAGATTTTGAAAAATCTAATTTAGGAAAATGAGAGGTATAAAACAACATTTGCTGTCCCTTTTGGCCAATTTGAATGGAATGTCATGCTGTTTGGTCTAAAAAATGCATAATCAGAATTTTAAAAGATAATGAATGAAATATTTAGTCCGTATTCCTAATTTGCTATTGTTTACTTAGATGATGTCCTAGTGTTTTCTAAAAATTTAGAAAAATACTTTAAACATCTAAAAACTTTTATCAACATAATTAAAAAAATTAAATTAGTAGTCTCCATATCCAAAATTAGTCAATTCCAAACCAAAGTAAGATTTTTGGGTCATTATGTAATCTAAGGAACCATTACGCTGATAAAACGATTCATAAACCTTGTGAAAAATTTCCTGTTCAAATTTTAGATAAAACCTAACTCCAAAGATTCTTCTTAATTATGTCATTGATTTTTATTTTGGCCTTAGCAAAATATGTAAACCCTTGCATGAAAGGCTCAAAAAGAATCCTACTCCTTGGACTCCTACACACATTGATCTTGTCAAGCAAATTAAATTACATATTAAAGAACTCCCTTGTTTGCATCTAGCAAACCCAAGTACCTTAAGAATAGTAGAAATAGATGCCTTAAACATAAGATATAAGGGTATTTTTAAGCAAGTTAAAAATCAAAGGAACAAATAGTCCAATTCACTTGGAAACATTAAGCGCCTACTCAGCAAAATTACATTACTATCAAAAAGGAAATTTATATGTTATTTTATGTTTTTCAAAATTAAAAAGTGATTTACTCAATAAAAAATTTCTTCTACGAATTAATTGTCAATCAGCAAAAGAAGTTTTGTAAAAAGATGTCCAAAATATTACTTCAAAACAAATTTTTACTAGATGGCAAGCAAGTTTAAGTATTTTTGACTTTGACATTGAATATATCAAAGATTTTCTTGTTAGAGAATTTTTACAGGGAAAACCATGCCACCAAAATTGAGAGATTAAAAGAAAAAAAAAAGAAAGAAAAATAAGAGTTTCCTTCCTAAAATCTTCCCTAAAGATCAATCAAATCATGGTACAAAATTTGTATTCAAGAAAATGAACAAAAGGGAGAAAGCACCTTAAAAATATTCAAAATTTACCAAAAAGCCCAAGATCCAAATGAGCTTGACTCACAAATCAAAAAATGGATTAAGTCTCTTTCTCAATCCCCAAAAATAACTCTGGCACTCACCTCCCAAATCAATAAAGACACTCCTCGTAAACAAATTGCTATTACTACAGCAGAATCCTCAAAAGGCATAGAGGTTGTTTGCACAAACACAAACCTCTCCAAACTATTTTCCCAACATCACAAACAATGTCCTCTTTTCATAAGAGTTCTCCTCAATACTTTCGCAAAAAGTTTTATTAATTGAGGAAGGATTTTATGAAAAATCCCCCAATGTTGCAATTCAAAAAGCTTTTCAAAGATGGCACTACAAATTGTGAGATCTACAAAAACCCACCAATAGTATTATCAAAATATTTCGATTCAAACAAGGTCTGTATTGTTTAAACACTAAACAAAAAAAAAAGATTATCCTGAATTCATTACTATCCACTAAGCCAAAAATTTCAGCCTGAACCAAAATTAGATATCTCTATCCACTTCCTTTCAAAATTAACTATCTATTGGATAACTTCATGGGACCATACATATGATATTTATACCCAAAATGGTGCCTCCACAATAATGCGAACCTTCAAGACCAAGTAGTGGGACAAGTTTAATAATAGAAAATATGATGTACAATATCTTGATAACTAGTTCAATAAGAACCTAGCATTATGTAAGATAGCTACCTCAAATCAAGAAGTTGCAAGATTTTAATAAGCAAAATCAAATGCAAGTGCCCTACAAGTGCACCACTTGCCCAAGAAAAAAATAAACAAGAATACAAGATCATGACAGAAATGCTTCAATCCATTAACTCTGATGAAGAGGATAAACAAGAACATGATAAGTCATCTAACAGAACTGTTAACCAAGACCAAGACGAACACTACATACCACTAAGAATGAGCAAAAGAAAAAAAAAGTACCTTTGAAAATATAAAGGCAAAAGTATCCTTGAGACTTGCAAGACATCTTTGAAAAGTAAAAAAGACAAAATTATCTCCTGGAACTTGTAAGGCCTCTCTACAAAGCAAAAACATATCTGAAAAGCAAATGAGACAAAAACACCCTTAGGACTTGCAAGGCATCTTTTGTAAAAAAAAAAAAATTCAACATTTTAATAAATTCTCATAAATTTTTTAAAAGAGTTATTATTGACAAAAAAGAAAACCTATCTACACAAGGCTCCCATTGTATTCTAAACAAAGCAAAAGCTCAAATCGCTTTTAAAAAACTTCTTTGTAAAAACTCTTTTAAAATGAAAATTCTAAACTCTTTTCTTTAAGTTTTTTTTTAAATTTTCTTCTCGTTAAAATTTATTTTAATCTTCTTTTTAAAACAAAATTACCATCCAATGTTCCTGCTATACTTTGTAGTCAAATTTTATTGATCCAGTGATCTTGCAAGCAATCTAATGTATGTGTGTGTGTGTGTATATATATATAGACAAAGAGAGAGAGAGAGAGATTGCTTGTTTGGAATAATACATTTTGCAACTCCTCGAGCCAAGACTGATTGCAATCCTTACTAAATTTGCCATACACCCTTACATTGGAAATAACATTTTCATTACAGTTATTCACATTTTTCATATAATTCCGTACAACATATTTCTTGAGTTACATATTACATCGAGGTCATGCAACCACCAATCATTATCCAAGCTCATCTTGCAGAAGAATCTCGTAAATATCTGTCCTCAGATTCAATTCCTTATCCCTCATGACTTCTTGAAGGTCTGACAGCTCTTTTGCCGTTAGGATGGAGTCTAATTTGAGGAAACCATCAAGCCATAGCTTTTTCGACCTGGGAATTATATGGATCAACGTTAAGATGAGGATTACAAAAAAGTGGAACCTACATCTTAAAAGTTTAAATGTACTAAAAGTTGTGAGGCCCACTAATCCTACTCGAATCTATAGCAATTTTCATACATACAATACATGCAGAATAAGGCTTGAGCATGCACCAATAAGAAATGCTTCCCTTAAAGCCAGGTCAACTAATTAAGTAATGAAGGTTTATTCTATGATGACTGACTATGTCAAAACACGTCAGGTGAGAACAAAGATGCAGCACAAGAGAATCTAAGCAGCTGAAAAGAACTTTATTCCAACTATTCTGAATTCATTGATTCAGAAGTTACCTAAAACATTTAATCCAGCTTCTTGCAGCAATTATCAAACTTCTTTTTCCTCTTAATTATATAATCCTATGCAGATTTCCTATTTATGATGCTTCACCAACTTTTATCATTTCTTCATACAGAACCACTTGTACTAGCCACAAATAGAAATGTTAATATATTTCCAAATAGAAAGCATTTATAATATTTTCCTGATTTTTTTTGAAATGCGGAATTTATTGGCCATTAACCGATAAACCATTGATGGTCTCGAACTGGAGCTGCCAGAGACTTTCATTGGTATGAAAGAAAACCGGTATGGCAAGAAAAGCCAGAACAAAAAGGTTCACACACTGCTTACATAATATTTTCCTGATAACATCAATCCCCTACATCTTAAGCTTATGGTCAAAGTAAAGAAGCCTCTCCATAAGCCTCCTTCTAAACTTCTTTATTTGTTGGTCCTCACTTTTCATTCCAATTTACCACTATTTTAGACTCACAAATTGGAGGAAGTTGCAAATGACTAGCAGGTTAACTGCATTGGTTTGAGATTGTAGTTCATGAAGCTTTGGTCTATGGCCTTCCACATTATAGCCAGTTCTTTCAATCATAAGCAGCCAGTATGGTTTACATAACATCAAGGGAGAAACCACTAACCATGGGCAGGCATGAATAGCACGAAAGAAAGTTCGCCTTGCTGCAGATGGATTGCGCATTATGTTAATCTCATATGAAATGTACCAACGCCAGAGTATAACTGAATTATGCAATTGATCATTGGCTAGTGCCCTCTCAAACAATCCATGGATCCTATGCATGGAGCCCCTCCGACTCATCTCAAATATTAATGCAAAAAGCCAAACAATAACTGATGGTTTCCTGAGAATGTTTACAGAATAACAATGTCACTATAAGTTAAAAGAAATATGGAGAAAATCATGACCCAAATCAATGCAATTTGTTCCAAACCCAAAAGATAACTTGCAACAAATTGCTAAATTTAAAGAAAAAATTCATTCAAAATATCTGGTTAATTCATTTATGTAAAGAGAAATGGAAGGCAAAATATGACTTTTATGACTCATGTATTATGACTGAACAATAGAAATACTCAATCAAAATTAAAAAATATGTACATAAAAATTCACTTAATGAAGCTGGCAGTTCCCAAAGGTAAAAAAGAGAGCCCAGATATGACAATCTCCAACATGAATTACTTCAACTGTTGAGCATACATTTTGATTTTCAATAGCTTTAATAAAGAGCCAATTTCCATTCAAAAACAAGTCCAATTTAAAGGGAAGTAGAATGTCAAAGAAAAGATTTAAAGCTTCTTATTAACATCAGTGTCCAAAAAATTTAACGTAAAAATAAACAGTTAAATGCCCTTACTTAAATGGTTTTTAACATAAGATTTAGCATTGTTTGTCAAAAATAGAGTGACTTTCCCTTCACATGAGTCTATTACTCTATTTACCATTGTTCAACCCATTGATTATGATGATAACAAAACACTCCAAATGATAATTGATGAAGCGGTTAAGGCTTATTTGAGCTAAAATGGAGTCTTCATTATCATCAACTCCAAAAGAACATACTTGAAGGTGAAAAGAACAAAGTTAGTTGGATGAATATGATTGATAAAGAACAAGTTCAACTTAACCAGATAAAGTGTTTTTCTTAATGATTAAGTGCAATTGAGGCAAAAAAGGAAGAAAAACTGAGGGAATAAAACTTAACTAGTTAAATGTTTTTACTTAACTAGTTAAATCTAGACAGAAGCTTAAAAGAAGTATGAGCAACGCACCTCAACCAGTTAAGAGTTTTGGTTTAGTTAAGTGCATATAGGAAGTCTAACTAACTAGTTAAAGGAAGTTACATAACTAGTTACAATTTTAAATTTCAGTTCAGGGTCACTTCTTATCTAGTTAAATTATTTTTGTCAAGTATTCCAGAACAAAACCAAACTGTTGTCATTTCAGAAATGTGACACATCTATAATAGCCATTTCCCTCTCAAATGGCTAAATTTTGAAGACCCACTATAAAAGTGACCACAAAGCGATATCTAAAGTAACTAGAATGTTGAAGGATTAGAGCTGAAAAATCAAATGTTATCTAGTTCTTTATGCTTATGCTCATATTCAGTGTTGTAAGCTTGAACCGTATTGGTGTATACAAACATTTTGAGTGATTAGTTAGACATTCTTTGAGCTGTAAACTTATGAGATTGAATGTGGAAAACAATCTTTGGGATTGTAATTTGGTTTTCTTTGAGTGTAAACTTATGAGATTGAATGTGGAAAACAGTCTTTGGGATTGTAAATTTGGTTTTCTTTGAGTGTAAACTTATGAGATTGAATGTGGAAAACAGTCTTTGGGATTGTAGTTTGGTTTTTCAAACTTCGTTAGCTCCCTTATAAATGTTTTGTGTAGGCTGTTAACTCCACTGGTTTAGTGAAAATTTAGATTGAAAATCCTTGACAAGGGTTGTTGAGGAAGAAAATGAAGGTCAAGCAAACAGAACTACTATTTATCACTTTGCATTGTCTACTCTCAACCCTTCCTTATTTGGTGAACTCTACACCTAATTCATATACTTACTTTTCTTAGGTTTCGTCTTATTTCAGCTTAAAGTTTCAAATTTCTATAGAAGTGCTATTCACCCCCTTTCTAGCACTGCCCACTTAGGATCAACAACCACCAAAACATTTTAAATGCTTACATGGCAAAATCAACATTCTCTATAGATAAGTGTCTTCCCCAATCAACTTTTGCAATATATAAACAAGAAACAATGCCTACACATTGCAAGGTAGATTCCTTTTTATATGATAAATAGATATTGATATGAAATGAAGAAAATAAGTTAGGAGATAATTAATTGATTAATTTCACCTAATATTTTATTTATATAGAGTTTGTATATTTGTTTAAACTAACAAGTACCTAAACCATTCTAAAAATGGAAGCAGATCTGAGTTTTTTGTTACTGTATGCATAAGGTAGAAGAAAATGCTTGGTTATAAATTCAACAACTAATATAAGATTCTTCCCTTTCAAAAAGTTTGCATAATGAAGTTAAAGGGTACTAAAACAAATATCATTTTAAAGATGATGAAAACAACATATATAGATATTTAAGACATTGTAAAATCTTGTCAGTTTCCAACACTTGCATATTATTTACCACCTTCGAAACTGTACTCATCAACAAAAATTATAAAGTAACTCTATTTGAACTTCCACACTTACATAGAGTTTTTGCCTTTACTTTATGACCTAGTCAGCCCACAATTTTTACATACTAAATTTTCCATAAATTTCCTTTAATGATTTTTCTACTTTTGCCTTCTTGGCATTTCCTTCCACTATATATTATCACAAATTTTACACCAAAAGTTCTCAATGCTTGGATTCAATCTTTTAGCAAAAATTAAATTTCAGGAAACTTCAATAATGAAATCTTCTCATTTGTCACTCATTTCATTTTATTTCTCTATCAAGTTTGATCAATTTCCTTAACATTTTCTACTCAAATTCCTGTCAGTTTATAGTTGTGTTTGTTTTGTTTATTTTTCAAAAATTCTTCTGGGCAATGGAAAATGTACTTTATATAAATGATTAAATTGGTGGCGGGAAACCACTCTGGACCTGCCTTGAGTCTCAACAGTTGGAATATTACCACATCAGAAATAAAAGAAAAATAAGAAAGAAGTTGAAAATCAAGGATGAAATTTATAAACTAAAGTACCATACAGAAATAAAAGTAAAAATGAGAATAAATGTTATGTTTTCAAAACTTTATAATGAGTTTGAGCCTTATCCAACTGGGTTTATAATGAGAATAAACCCTCATCATTCCCACCTTTTTTCTTCATTTACCTTATTTAGTCACACGCATAGCATCTGACAAGATTTTCTAGTATAATAATGTTATAGAATATAAACAACGAAAACAGGGAGGACTACTTGTTTACTTCAACAAAGATGGGATCTCCATCCTCTGCACTTCTTCCATTAAATTAAGATAATTTCCTCACAAAATATATAACATATGGCATGTGCTTCCTAAAACTGAAAGCAGGACCTCGAACAGTTTACAGACACAAGGAAGATGATCTTACTTGTGACAGTAGTCATCAAACATCCGCCGCAATTTATTAGGAGTTGTGTAAAGACAGCTGATCTCCACTAACGCATTAAAGAGTTCTGGGCTGGAAGGATATATTTTTAGCCCGTGTGTGACAGACTCCCAAGCTTTGGACAAAGTAAATTGCCCATGATGTCTCTGAAGCATCCTAATATAATAGTTGAATAGGCATTCCAGATGGTAACTTTGGCTTCTTCTTTCTGCAAATCACAAGAATTTAGCCTGTTGCATTAAAGGAACCAGGTAGCACTATCAATCAAATTATAGGGAAAATTTTTTGGTCCAACTGCCTTTGTGAAAAAATATTTTTCCTACAGATTAATATACTTCAAATATTGAATGACATATCACCAGAAGAACACTCCAGCATATAGAAATTGAGATCCCTACTTGCAGGTTTCATGTTTAAATACTAGAAGGAGAGGGGTAAGGTTTCCGGAATGGGCGAGGTTACCTCCCATTATGAAGCTCAAGATCATTTATACCCAAAAAAAAAAATAAAAATTCACATGACATGCAGTACAATTATAGTTGAAACCGGTTGGTATTAGAATCAATACCTCGTTATTAGAATCAATAAATAAACCCATCTTGAACTGCAATACATAGCTAAAACTTGTACCATAAGACCTAGAAAGTCCTTTTTGGGTGGAGACTCCTGCATTACTCTTTTTAACAGATCCTCTGATACATTCATAATTGCCATTCATGTCCACGAGACTCCCATACATGTGAATTATCATGACAGGTGCATTAGATAGTGTTGGATTAAACACTAATGAAAATGAGCCAATAAGTCTTTTTCCTTATACGAAGCAACACTAATGCTATCCTAAGGAAGAATTCTTAACACTAACAAGTGTAAATCTATCGTCCTGTCAAGCATGAGATGCACAACTAAAACTACCATGTCCTCAATAGTAATGGACAAGGCCAATAACTAATATCACTTCACAATCAGAGACTTTGCGAATTGCAAAATCATATTATTCATTAATGATTATACTTACAGCCTGTTTGGTTAGCTGAACAATCAAATTTACAACCCTAAAACCATCAATTTGGACTGAACCACAATCAAATATCTATCAAACCCACTACCGAAATTCACATCAACCCCAAAGAGTATGGTAACCTCGATTCGTTGGTTTGGATGATTATGTTTTAATATTTAAGACAAAAAGGTTGAAATCAAGGGAGATTTGGAGACACTGATGACTGGTTTAGAACAAAAAGATGGGATTGGTTAAAGATGAGAGGAGGCCAAAGGGAAAAAAAATTTAAAGGGCTATAAGTTTGTGCCAACAAGTGCTACCACCAACAATGACAAAAACAGAAAAAGAAAGAGAAGGAAAAAGCAATGATGGGAGAAAGAGCCGCTTGAGAAAGAAACTAAAGTAGAGGCTGTGGGAGAAAGGGAAGCCAAAAAGAGTGAAGGAAGGGAGATCGGGGGAGGGAAAAGAAGTCACCAGCGAAGGGAAAGCGCGGTAGTGGTGGCTGGTCTAGTCTTGGATTAAGAAATTTTGGGGTTTGTGCAAAAGAAGAAAGAGCCTTTGGCTCTTTGGAAATTGTCTTCCATTCTAAAAAGACAAACAAAATGGATGACGATTCCCTTGGTTTTTGGTCTTCCTTTCAGTTGACCATGACAATTTTTGATATCCAAACACCAGAAAATCAGAAAAATGACTTCTAGAAGCCATTTTCCTAATTACAAATGGAGCCTAAACAACTTGATCTTTTCCAACCAAGCCTTGAACAAAGAAATATAGATTTGGATGAATCAGCCCCCAAGAATTCCTCAAAATTCTTCAAATGTCTCCTATAAAACATGCAATCTCAAAAAAACACTCAAGAGAATAATCTCAATTGCAAAATCTCAAGTCACTAGTCTCAATATTCATTTCTCAATATCAAAATAATACTAGTCAAATGCCAAAATCTAAAGTCTAACTAAACCCCTATTTATATGACCTTCAAAATGCTAAATTTAAGGCCACATAAATAATATAAACCCACCTAAATAAATAAAACAAATCCAAACCAGCCCAAATAATAAAAAATCCAGTTTTCTAAATTTACACCTAGCATCTATCATCTGAAAACTTGGATCTCATGCTTATTTGCAAGATTTGCCTAGTCATTTAATTATTAGTCCTGTTTCCAGTGCGGAAGACTTGTTACCTTATAGAGGTACCTTTGAGCCTCCAATATTACCTTAGAGTAATTGACCTGTTTTCTAGGGGTGTCAGTTTCAATTTCAGGAAAAGAAGAAAATTTTAGACTGTATTTCAGA
Source organism: Theobroma umbraticum (assembly GCF_002168275.2). Lineage (NCBI taxonomy): Eukaryota > Viridiplantae > Streptophyta > Magnoliopsida > Malvales > Malvaceae > Theobroma > Theobroma umbraticum. The sequence goes on from NW_018397265.1 coordinate 2,676,068, forward strand.
TAGGCAGACTATATTTTCCACTTATGGCCCGTCATTTATGACAATATCTTGTTTAGTGGAAACACCAATGATGCGGGATAGCAAGAGGCTAGGATTTATGTGGTTATTTTATCTAAATACTTGAGTAAAACAGGAAATTTAAATCATGACAAGGGAAAAGAAACAAGATCCCTAAACTTCACATCTAGAGTTTCTTGATCACAATTGAGAAGAAAGAAAAGAATCTAAGTTTCATACTCATATAGCATTATTTCAAAAATCATGCAGCTACTTTAGTATTACTTTTCTGGTAACTTCTACAAATAAAAGTTTGTCAAAGAAAAATGTCCATAGAATGGGTAAATAAGCTAATTTACGAAGAAAAGGTAAAGAACCTTGAAGGTGTTAACAGTATTAAAGAATAAAAGGGAAAAAAAAAAAGAAAAAGACATGATGAATACCTGGAAGCACCAATGTAAAAACACCATCTATTATTTCAATACCCGCAGCCCATCCAGCAGTCAACTCTTCAAACAAAGCTGCCGCACAAACTAGGGCAACTGACTGATCATCAACAAAACCTCGCATCCATTTTGATCTTAATGCGCTTATTTTTTCTTTATACCCTTGGCGTGCTCTCAAAAGTTGCAAGCTCGATGGATGACCTTTAAATGGACTGTAAGTCACACCACTTCCTAGGCACGACAGAATATGCATCGCACGTGAAGATGATTCAAAATTATAACCATGATTGTGTCCAAGTTCAGCCTCAGCATACCATAAATATAGAAGAGGAGAATTAGCCTGTAGATCCTGCTCTTATGAATAAGACTATTATTAACATCTTTATATTGAAAGAAGACAAAAGGATTAAATGACTGCATTTTTGCACACAGAAAATGGGTGAAAATTTTCAAAAATTTGTGATGTCAAATCATGTATAATAAACTTCAAGCATTCCTTTTTACATAACGGGGAGGAAAACCAAAGATAGCATTGCTAAAACAAAAAGTTAGATCAGAGAAATAAACAGCTAGAACAGTTTAGAACAGAAAATCATCATAAGTCTACAAAGATCACTGGAAACGAAGATAACTTGAAAAAAAAAAATCAAAGGAACTGAATGAATTTGTGACAGCAAAAAAAGCTAAACTATTTAATTGCCATCAATATAAGCATTTAAATAAAGAAATAAAAACAATTTAATCTCATAAAAGGCGAATACTACTCACTGCTATAGCAAAGCTGTCAACACCAATCTGTCTCCTTATTAAAACAAAATTTAAATTTATTTCATTGTAGCCAATCATATGTACATGGTCTGACGCATAGAAATCAATGGCACTTGTGTAATTCATGTGTTGTGTACTGACTGAGAAGAAAATTTTAATTTCAATGACGTTTTTCAATACTTTTGGTTACTCATCTTGAAAACTATTTAATAAGATATCTTTAACCAAACACTATTGAAATGTTAAGTGTTAAAACCTACTTAATGAATTTAATCAGTATTATTATCATTTGGCTAAATTACTCCTTTGCTTCAACTTTCAATTAAAATTTCAGCACCTCAGTTCCAAGGCATTAGTAACATCATGGGCATTAGTATTGGCAATGGAGGTTATTGTGCAGAACTGCAGGAGCAGTGGTGACTATGGTGGCTACAGTGGCTACTGTTTTGCCATTAACATATACTGGAAATAGGGAGGTGAAAAAATACTGATCCCTGCCACCCTCCTCAATCAGGGATCAACCTTGATCCTTGTCCCTGCCTCCACTCTAAATATTCATACTATATCATTATATATTTACCATATAAAAACATACAATGGGGACAGGGTGCGACAAGCAAGGACGGATCCATAGTGGGGGCAGCTGGGGCAGCTACCCATACTGAGATTTTAAACATCTTTTAAGGTATAGGAAAAAGAACCTCAAAATTATTTTATTCAACTTGTCCCCCCACTACAGATTCTTTTGTCATATTTGCCCTCACTAAATATCCACGGCAAGCAGAATTCCACACCTACAGTGAATATGTTGGGTCAGTAATTCTATTCATCAGAGCATTAAAAACTCACCAATGGAAGCCCAGGAAGTGACAACAATGCCATGTCAAATACTCTCCTGGCGTGATCCATATTCCCATACACAGCCTCTCTACGAGCATAGATTCCACAGAGCAAGAGATCCTACAATAACAAAGTACTAAAATAGATATACTAAAAGCAGAAACCAGAAAAAGAACTCCATATTGCAAGAGCAAATCAAATTACATTTTTGATTTGATTTCTGAAAAATTCAGACATTTGACAAACCAAAGGACTCCAACCATGCCATGAACATGTTAAATTGCTCCCACATTCCTGAACATACTCCGCCATTACTTGCTATTTATTTTAGCAAGCTAGTCTCAATCAGATGCCATGATAATGACAACATATTGTATTTAGGTGACGTTTAGTACTTTACAATGCAATGTGATTACAAGTAATGTGATTGCAAGCAATGTGATTGTAGAAAAGATAACATTGCAGTGTTTTAATATATAAGCAAAGATTGAAATATAGGAAAGATAACATTGCAGCATTTGATTTACAAGTACTTTACTAGGAATGTAATGTCAATTTTCAGAATTACCCCTATTTATTAAAATACAAGTTTAATATACTTGTATTTTTTATTATTAATTTTTATATAATATCATCTCTTAAATATAATTTTAATATCATATATTTTATTTTTATTTTTTATTATAATTTTATATATTTTATTTTCATTTCTTAATATAATTTTCTATATTATATTTCATTTAAATTTCTTTTTCCTTTAAAAGATAATATAAATTTTATTGACAATCACCATGACTACTGAAAATAATAAAAAGACATCCTCGAAATCTATATAAAAAAAAACAAATTATAACATTATAAAATATTTTTAACAAAGTAACAAAGTTGAAGGGCAAAAATGCCTTTAATAACGTTGTAGAATGCAATGCAATCTGATTGCGCTGCAATCTCACATTACAGTGATTTATTGTAAAATAAGCACTACAATGTAATTTAATTGAACACATTGCAAAGAATGTACTCCCACTTCCCTTATACCAAACGCTACCTTATGTTTATTCAATCTTCATTTCATCATTATTTTTGCTACTTGCATTTTGTTATTTGCTTTTGCTTCCAAGGAAATTGCTAAAAAGCAAAAACAAATGCAAATTGGAAAAAGAATCATAATTGATCAAAAATGAATAAACACCTAAAATTTAATACCAATCCAAACATAACCATTATACATAAAAGTAAAAGCATGCATTTTGTTCTCTAGAATAATTACAGTGTTCTTTTTTATTATTCAAAGATATTATTCGCTTTCATAACAAAAAAGTCTAACAAAAGCATTAAACCAACGGAGTCTTAATACACCAAAATGTGAAAACAAGAAAAGGACAAAGAAAAGATCATGAATAATTTGAAGCAAAAGCATCTTATCCTTTTTTTTTTTTATGGTATATATGGGAGTTACAAGGGAGAGTAAGGATTCCAACCTTGCACCCAAGAAATGTAATAATCACTAGGCCAAGCTGAATTGTTGTAAAATCATCCCATCCGATAAGTAGAAAAAGCTTAAAAAAGATATTTTCCTATAATCAATAAAACAACAGAAGAAATCTAAATTTGCATCACTACATAAACTAACATGACACAAACATTCAATGGTGGATAAAGACTAAATATACCACTATGCACCGTAAACTTTTAGCAACCTAAGGATATGTTCAAACAAAAGAAAAAACTGGAGAAACAATTGAAAGAACTTGGAAGCAAACTTGTATTCTATCACCCAAGTGAAAGAACTCAAATGAAAACTTGTTATTCTATCACCAACTGTATTATTTCTTTCCCAATGACAGAAAAAAATACAAAGACACTTCACAGAGAACATCACTATTGCTGCTGAATTAATGGAAACTATCTAAAATATTCACTATGAGCGTATTATCAGTTGCAACAAAAAGAAATCATGCATTTCATGATAATAAATTAAAAATTTCTGCCAAAGGAGTTACAAGATCCCCTTTAGACAGGTTGAACAAATAAAAAATACCTGCCGATCACATTTTAGAAGGTGCTTTGCCAAAGCCTGACATGGGGTGACTGAACAGCTAGATGAGTTCATTTTTGTTACGAAGAGTTCTTCTGCCAAAAGAGTAGCTTCTTCCAATATATGATTACGGGGAAAGGCAGTTAAGCAAAGTAATGCAGCATTGCGAAGAAATTTCATCATTTCAGTCCTCTGAGGGATGCCTCTTGCACTGTCCCAAAGGAATTCCAAACCAAATTGACCAGATTTATTCTGTAATTTGGTCAAGTCATCATGCATTCTTCTCATATTTTCCCCAATACAACCTGGTAGCTCCTCCAGGCCAAGAATTTTCTCAGTCCAACTGGAACTGTTGGTACAAACCCTAGAAAGAAAAAGAGAGAGAGAGAGAGAGAGCAAGGTTGCTGTAAATGACTTATTCATTTAAACCTGAAAATGTTAATATATCCTTACTAACACATTAACACGGTGTTACAAGTTTGCACTCTCCTGCAGCCATCCTTTCTAAACAACCTAAAACCAGGTCACTCTTGATTTTGAACAAAAAAATAACCCTAATATGAAGCATCATGCATTGACAAGCTAAAACAAAAGAATATAGTAGTGGCCCATTAAGCGCTCATACAAAAAATCAGCCATCTTTAAATACCAGAAATATGCATCTTCAGGTAACTTTTTCACATGGAAAGCATCTTGAGTAAAAATTCTGACCATTGACAGCATCCAAAACAGAGAAAATTATTGCAAATGAGTGTTTTCTGTGTAAGTCAACAGCATAATCAGTTTTCTTTCTGGGTAAAATCATTTTCTTCCTTCAAAGAATTTGAATATTCGTAATTCAAATATTTTAACTAAATTAGAGGTTCTAGGATACAAATTCGAAGTGAATCCATTTTTGGAAAGTTGTCAAAGCAGACTAGATAATCACATATACCTAAAAAACCAATAAGTACTGTCAGATTCAAACAAGTCTAAAAAAAATTGGCAATATTGAGAAATTTCAACCTAACTGAATCAATGCACAGTGCTGCTCAATTCTAATTACAAGAACAATCAACTCATACTATTTTCCTCTAGCAATACAAGCCTACACATTACACAAGCACTCTTTCATAAATGCATCAAAAAGTGGTTATCATCCATAGATTATGCTACCTTTACCATGTGGGGATCCAGTCAAATCAAATTAATTACCTGTTTGTATAAGATCACCAGTAACAAGCTATAACTACTGTTAGTCATTCTTCAAGCCTAAGCATACCATAATTCTATCATATAAACCAAACAGAAAATTAAGAGAGCATGTGAAGACTGAGATAAACCATCATCTGCCTACATATTTTCCAGCATCATACGTAAGAACCAAATTTTAAATATTTGTTTTGTGTGTACATGAGTATGTGTGCATGTTACAAAAACAGACAAAAAGGACAAGATGGTGGAGAGTTTATCACAGAACAGTGATGAAACAAAACAAAAAAGGACAGATTTGACACAAGAGCGCATCAAATTATTCAAAGGTGAATAAGGCGAAACTTACCAAGAGGAGATTTTCCCACCATAAAAATCAATGAACTGGAATACTAGAGATAAGCGAGCCTCTGCTGAGCTCAAAGAGAACAAGTATTCACTTACGTCTTCATATAATATCTCTCTCATAAGCTGTCCATCCACTTCTTCATTGGGTGTCCCATGAATTGAAGTAACTGCACCTGTTTTATACCAGCAAATTAACTACGTATGAATAGTTGCTCCAGATAATTGCAAATCATAATGTGAAAAAATATACTTACACATTACAAAAATAATACGACAAAATATGTAAAAATCTTGCATCTCAAAATAACAGAGATTAAATACTGTAGGAATAGGGACATATTAACAACAAAATATAAGCTTTTATATCCATATACCATAAATATTATATTTTTCCTAAAACAAAACAAATTCTTTAAAAAATGTAAAACTAATTACAAAGTAATAACAAAACAGACCCAAAGGAAAGCAGATCCTTAGTCCTAAATATACAGTCCAGATGACAAGTGAGGTTTCTTTGTCATTATAAATCAGAATAAATCAAAACAAAAAATGATGTCAAAAGAACAAGAACAAGATATAATATCCTAGAAAGTACAAATATAAATAAAAACTAGAGCAGCCAAAAGCTATAAACTTAGAGGCTCTCCACATATTTCCAGAAAAAATTAGAATTGACATAAGCTCTGATAGTAAGTTAAGAGTGGAGAGTACATATAGACAAGCCCAAGTTGAAAAATTTGAGATTGATGCTTGCATGATAAGTCATTTTACCAGAAAAATATATAAGTGTACCCTTTCCATATAAAATAAAAATATGATGTAAACCTCATATACGTCCACAAGTATCCAAACATAGCCCACTTGGAGTAAGGTAGAGGAGTGCACACAAATATGTACATACATACCTACATACATACACACATACATATATATCTATATATATAGAGAGAGAGAGAGACCAGGTTTTGCACGAACAGGCATCCATTGATCAGAGTCCCTTGCTGACTCTTCTTCTGACCACCTAGCCCATGTCAAAGTGTCTTTAACCTCGGCACTGGCCCCAGCATCAACATCAATGCCCAACTGTTTCAGCAAAGCTTCAGTATCATCTTCTTGCTTAATATCTTCATTCTCAATTTCCTCATCAAACTCCTCAGCTGTCACATCATTGTTAGCAATATTTTCAATATTTGTGCTAGTTTTCTTACTTTTGGACAATGGTTCTGACCAGCCAGTCCAACCACCCTCATCATTCTTATCTAAACCCTCCTCTTTCATAACTCTCTGCCTATTTTCTTCTTCTTTTTCCAACCACATCGACCAACCAAGGGCCCCTTCTTCCCCAACTCGTGCATCATCACTATCCCAGAAGTGCTTAAATAGTCTCTGCTTACCATGCTCATTTAAGAATAGAGAAGGGCAAAACAAACTAAATTCAATTTCAGCTTGAAATAAAGCAGTGGCCAACTCCTGGTGCCCAGTCTGCCACTCAAATCTACAGAGGGAAAGAAATATATCGACCAGACCAAGCTCCAGATGGACCATAGCAGAGTCAGGACGTTTACTTGTTTGATGAATCTGCATCAAAGTGACCGTGCATAAAAACCAAGATAAAGAAACTTGTCTTATTTTGAATTAGTTTCTTGCAATATCAAAGTCCATAAAATGTAAAAGCCAGGAAAAGACTGGAAAATGAATGCTGATTAAAGATATCTAATTCATATCAACTAATAGTATCAACAAACGCATGAACAACAAAGAACTAACAAACAAGCCACTGTTATTTTTATGGGCTCCACACATGACATTAAATCCAGATGAGTATTCCCAAACTTCGACAATTGGTACAATATTTCAAGGTTAAATCAGTTCATAGCAGAGTCATTAATGAAGGATTCTCTGGAGTTATAGGCCCTTCTGCAAAGTGACGATTTTTCAAGGCACATTCTTATCGAGGACATTTTGGTGATTTGTATCAGTTTGGAGCTTGCTGATAGTTGATAGGTTCCTTTCTAGGTTCATGCTTGCCCTCTAAACCATTATCAAGGCAATTTAAGTTTGAAAGATATCAGAGGCCTAATTCTAGAGGTATGAACCAACATAGAAAGTGATTCAAGTTTGAACACATTTTACGCAAATGATGTAGTCATGGAGGGGCAACTTTTTTATGACATTTATTATGCAATTTAGCCAATCAGAAGCTTTCACCTCCAAGGACAAACTTGTTCTGTCATGCAATTTCTAGAAATGAAGGTTACTCTGGTAACCTATTCAAGGAAAGATATAAACTCCTAGTCATCAACTTATGAGTTCTGCTAATAGGCATTGGTATCAATACTCAGGACCGAGTAATGAATTATTATTTTGTACTAAATCAGGCATCAACTTGCATTATCTGCTCAAAAGAAATGACAGAGTTATAACATCACATGACCAAATCAGCAAACTTAGCAATCATAAATGCAATGCTGGACATAAAACTTGACACAATACATAATCGAGGCATTACTTGACAGCAGTTAAATAAAAAACAATAGAAAATCAATCACAAAGAGAATATCATTCATATTACAACCAGAAGAAATAAAGTAAAAAACTAAAATGCACTAAATTAAGAACCTGCCTAAACTGCTTGCTGAAGGTAGCAGATAGAGCTTGGATTGCATGTGCATACATTTTTCTCATATCTGAAACCTTAAATCTGGAGAACTCCCCTTGAACAACATGCAAGAATTCTTTCCACAACACATAACTGCCTGAATGCTGCCTAAGTATGCTTTGCCATCTCCCAACTAACACGTCAGTATTATCCCTTTTTTGATAGGCCTTCATAAGACAGAGCAAGAGTTGTTCATTATCCGGATTAAGCTCAGTTGCCTTCTCAAGTATGCTAATCTTCTTTTCAAGAGTCTGTAGGCGAACACCTTTCTGTCGTTGCATACTGGCAACCTTGTCCTGGAACTCTGCAAAAGCTAGCCATGCTTTTTCATCATGAGGATGCTCCCTAGTCAATTTGTTGAATTCCCGTGTTTTGCGTAGCACTTCATCCTCCCAGGATTCTTCAATAATTGAATTGTTTGAGATTGAACTTTCATCATCAAGTTGATCTGATGATTGACTATCTGATAAAGGAATGAAATCAGCAGGAACAAAATGTGAAGAATTTTTGGGGGCAAAAAGGCGAAGGCGCTTTAAGTTGTTATGGCGCTCGAGGGCAGCATTGTTGGGAGACCAGTATCGACCAGCAGACTTTAGTTTAGTATCCAGGGCATCAATATCAGCATCCTTATCAAATGTTGAAGCCCTCTGAGTCCAACGGTACAACCCTTGGGATAAAAATGCAGATAATTGTTGAGGGCTATAAAGTTTATAGCGTGGAACATCCATCCTGCAATAGAAAATGATGGAAAACCAAATGTTAAATGTTTCAGATTTGGCAGTTTGGTCGTTAGGGGAATCAAGGCAAGTCTTAAAACACTTAGCTACTTTTTCATCAAATTTTTCTCTGACATTACACAGCGAAAACAAGTCCAACAGGGAGAAGCAGAATCAATACGAAATTCAACAATGAAAAGCCAAATTTGCCGGAGAGAATTAAGGTAATATCAGATTTTCAATTTATGCGACCTGTACTTTGATTCCTAAAACAAAAGGTGAATTTTGGACAAAATATAAACAATACTGTTGAAGAATTGAGATTACAAATGCAGTAAAAAATTTTCAAGACAAGATACATAATTTTACATAGCAAGTATAGAGCAGTTATATAAGCACGTAATTAAAGTAAGAACTGGTACTGCATTTCCCATAGCAAGAGACGGAGCCTAACAAAACGAGAGAAGGAATGAAGAGAGATAGAGAACCGGTAGAGAGAGCCGTAGGCCAAGTTATCATGATCTGGATGAGAATCAAAGTAATAATCTTTAGCATGAATGGATTTGGAATCACCAAGTTCTTTCAACATCCTTCGCTTCTTATTCCTCTTCTTACTCTTTTTCTTATTCTTTTGTCTCTCGTCGTACTTTTCTCCATCAGAATCAGAATCTTCCTCATCGTCTTCTTCTTCCTCAAGTAGCTCATAAGAATGGTAATTCTTCTGCTGCTGTTGTTGCTTTCCTCCTCCATCTTCATCTTCACCTTCATCTTCCTCCTCTACGTTCAGGGCGCGGGGAAGGGAGGAAACGGCGTCGTTAATGAGGGAAAGGTCGCTGGTGAAGCTAGGGTTGCAAAGCCATTCAGGGCCGCTCGCAGTAGCAGCTGTAGTAGCAGTAACAGAGGCAGCGGCAGCGCCGGCGGCAGGAAAGAGAGGGAAGAGAGAGGGCCTTGGGTCTTGTGGGTTTTGTTGGTCGTCCATTGCGTTTGCGTTTCCATCCATTTTTCGTATCTACCCCCTCACCGCCGCTTGTATACATTTTCTAATTTTCCTCATGAAAACGATGTCTTTATGGCCGAGCGCACGTGGAGCAAAACTGACCCGCACTTGTGACCCAGTTGGACTCGTTTACCCGAACCCCAACCCGAACTAATTTGATATAAAACATCAACAAATTGAACAACTCCTGCACGAACTCCGATCAACTCGACCAACAAATTAACAAAATTAATAAAGATAAATAAGAATATATATGCACCATGAAACAGGTTTGTAGAAATTTATAAACAATTGATATTAAAAATTTAGTATAAAATTTTTAAATCAGTAAATATCAAAAATTATTTATTAATATTAACAAATTTTCATATTATAGTGGTTATAAATTGTTTAAAAAAATAATTAAAATAATGTATTTGTTATAATGCAACCCTAAAAGGTGGATTATCCAATAAAAAGCTACCCCATTTGATAGATTCTATCACACGACAACTGTCATTATTGTAGAATCATAAAATTAGATGGAATAAAAACATAAACAGTTTGTCAAGGATATTCTTCAATTCACCATCAAGCCCAACCACAGAATGCAAAAAATTTTCTCAACAATGCCTCAAAATAGAACAATCACAATAAAATTCAATGCATCCCATACGTTAATTATGATTTTTTCTTGTTTGTGAATATGTCAATAAAGAAATGAGGTAAAGTTATTTTTAATTTTAAAGCTCGGTTGCATTGAACAAATTATACATTATGTAAAAGGTTAGAAAATAACATAAAAGAGTGTAGGAGTAATAGACAAGAGCGAATTCTATAGTAAGATCAAGATATTTGCCCTTAGTATAAGGTCAATAAATAATGACCATTTGATTTATAAGATAAAACCGCAACCATGGATTAAAAGCCAATATCAAAACCGTTAAACACAGTTAACCAATTTCTAAGAAAAAATAAAATTATAAAAATTTAAAGAGTCTAAGAAAGATGAGGACTCTCCCTAAGAGAAAAGTTTACTCAATGTATTTTTTATGATAACAAAACATTCTTTATTTATTAATGTCTAATTGCATTACTTAAATGTGTAAGATAAAGTTTAATTCTCTAAATAAACCTGATGTTTAAAAGCAAGTCAAGAAACTTGCTCATTTAGAAGATAATTAATTAAAGATGAAAAAACTTAGTAAAAACAAAATGTTGTTAATTAAATAACGTGAAGCTTTAATCAGTTAAGGTAAAGTTAGGTGCTACACTTAAAAGGAAAATAAAAAGGCTTTAATTAGTTAGCATTAGACTTAAATAAACGAGGTAGTACTAGGTGCAAAATAGAAAGTTGCTAATCGATTGATTAAAAGGATTAATTGGTTAAAGCTCATGCTTGAAGTAACCCAAAGGGTCAAAATTCAAATTCAAAGTGATGATTCAGCATTAAAGAGCACCAAAGGAGGAGATCCAAATTTAAAGATTTCTTAATTGGTTGAAGCATATTTTAATCAGTTAAGGATAAAGAAAGATAAGTTTCAATCAGTTAAAGAATCAACTAATCAGTAGAAAGAAAGCTAGCCAAATACAATGCTTGACGGTGTTTCAAAATAGAAAGTTCTTAATTGTTTAAAATTTCTTTTAACTAGTTAATATAGTGAAGAGAACTACTAGACATTGCAAGTTAAAGAAGGCTTAATCGGTTAAAGTCTACCTTTAACCAGTTAATGAAGCATTGTTTACACTTTTGAATTTAAGTACAAAAGGACAAAATAGCGATTAGAATTGAGCCAAAACTATTTCCAACAGGCAAAATTTGTCTTCAACAACCAAATGTGATCTTCCAAGCATAAAAGCTCCTCTAATGGTTAAAAAAAGGTTTAAGAAGTTCCAAAGAGTTTGAGAGAGCTGAAAAGAGAAAAAATCTTCTTTTATACACTTATTTTTCACTCATATCCTTTTGTAAAGTGTTTGAGCTTAAACTTGTACATTTTAAATTAGCTAGGTGATCAATTGTGCTCCATCATTTCTTCATATCTTGATTAATTAGAGCGTATAAGGCATTCTAAAGGTTGTTGTAAGGGTTTAAAACTTGGGTTAGAAACTCACATTGTAAAAGCTTAGTAAAAGCTGTCACTTCTACTAGTTTAGTAAAATTGAGTTAAAAATCTTTGATTGGAAGATCAAGGGAGCGGATATAGGTCCACGGGACCAAACTACTATAAATGTTTGTGTTTTGTCCACTTCTCTTTCACTTCTCTTTAACTTCTTTGTACTTGGTGCCTGATAATTATATTTTATAGAATTATTTTAGTCTCATTTTGTTATTAAATATTAACTAAGTCCGTAATTTTTAATTATAATTTTGTTAATTTTAGTTATTTTTATAATTAATTTATTTTTAGTGAGTTATTTTAATTCTATGTTTATTTACTTTAGTTTGATTATTATTTATTAGTTTTTATGCTTTTGTAGGATTTAAGGGAATTGGGTTTAATTTTGGAAAGGAAGATGTTTGAAGGACCCAAAATTCTGCTTGCATATGCTACAATATTTTGATCATAACTTGCACTCTGGATGTCCAAATGATGCAATTAGATGCTATTGGAAAGCTAAGAGATAGAGGTACAACTATTATGAAGACCATTCTTAGTTCTGCTTTGAAGTTAGAGAAAATTATGTTGGAAGATGACAAGGTGTAATGCTGCGGGAATGCAAAATTTGAAGATGATATTTGATGTTTGGGCCTCATTATACTTTTAAGCCCAAAAGTTGAGTTGATAGTTTAATTTAGGGAATTTTAGGTTAAGCATGGTAGTATAAATAAGATGTTTTAAGAGACATCGAGAGAACCCTTAAAGATTCAAGAAGTTAAAAGTTAAGGCGGAAACTCAAAAAGTAAGAATGCAATTAATCGTTTTGTTTTCTTTTTTAGCTTTTATTTTTCTTATAACTCTCAATGGTTAAAATTTATATAATGTTATTTGTCTTTGCAATTATAAGTAGCTATTTTTATTTTTCTAAGATTGCAATTGAACTCATATAATCTAAATTTTTAATCTATTTTTTTGCTTATCTTTAATAGGATTTGAATTGTTTATTGTAATTTATTTTTAATGCTCTTTAATTGATTGGCCACCAATTAAATTAATTTAGGAACTTAAACAAACTTGGAAAAGAGAGTTTAGTGTAAACTAAAATTAAAATAGCATATGATCATATTAATTAATTTGCTTATAAGATAGAGATATATTTATGTGCCATATGTGACTAGATTAGAACTTGAACTTAATGAGTTTATTTTAATTTTAATTCATATAGACATATACTATTTTGATTAAAATAGATATTTTTATAAGATGAGTCGAAAGACCCTTATAAATAATTAAAGACTCTAGATTAACAATTCAACTCATTGAAATAAAGAAGAGAGATAATATTTAAATGAAATGTGAAAGATATTATAATCCTAGCTTGTTTGATTAGACTTTTACCCAAGTTTTTATTACTTTGATTTTTTTTAAAATTTTGGTTAATTATTTAGTTGATTAATTTAGTTTTTTGATTTTGATTGTTTCGATAAAATTAAATTGTTCTAATACTAAGTAATATTCTAGATCAATTCTCTATAGGATCAATACTCTGTTTACCATTATATTATCTTTTCGATATGTATACTTGCGTAAATAGAAATTTAACTAACAATGCCTTTCAGCTTCAATAAGTTTTTAACCTCCCATTTCAATTATACAGAAATTTTAAAGTTTAAAAGTTGATTTCAAAATATCTTTTAAGTGTTATTCACCCTCTCTAGCATTCTATTGGGGCCAATAAGTGGCATCAAAGCCTAACCTTTAATATTAAAGGCTTAACATCCTTAGAGGAGATCCAATGGCTATGCAAAAGTCTTATGTTGCCTTAGGTTAATTCAGAAATAGGCTTTCTCTATTTGATGGAACAAATGACCCATATTGGAGCATTAAAATATCCATTTACATTTTAAGTTATGAGATGTGGGATGTGATCACTCAAGGTCCTTACATTCCCACTAGTGTGAACTTTATCTCTAGTGAGAAAATGCCCAAGGCTAGAAAAGAGTGGACTAAGATAGAAATAAAAAAAGTCTAAATAAATTTCAAGGCCATTAACATTCAACATTACAAACAAGCTCAAACAACTTGGCAAACTCTTCTCATAACATGAATTAGTAAAAAGACTACTTAGAAGCCTTTTAAAAGGCTAAAAACATAGTCACTGCTATATGAGAAGCTAAAGACCTTAACACAATAACTTTTGATGAAATTTGTGGGTTTCTTCTCACATATGAGCTAGAATGAAAGAAAAAGAAGAAGAAAGAGGAGAATAAGAAGAAAAAGAAAATAAGGAAGCTAAGGAAAAGAAGAAAAATTTTGCTTTAAAGGTAAGTACATTTAAAAAAGTATTGGAAAATCTTTCAATTGATAAAGATGAAGAGCTGGCTATGATAGCTAGAATATTCAAGAAGATCATAGGGCAAAGCGATTGAAGATTTAGAAAAAGAAATCAAAGAAAGGATCAAGGTTTTTCATGGAAAAACAAATACAAAAATGAGTCCTATAAAAAAGGATGAGATGGTGTGCTTTAAATGTAAGAAACTAGGTCACTTCAGATCCAAATGTCTATAGCTCAGGGAAGAATTCTCGAAGAAGAACAAGAAACCAAAGAAGACAATGGTGCTTGCAACTAGGTTAGATAGTGATTCTTCTAGTTCAGAGGATGAGAAAGAAAACATAGAAGAAAAAGCCAACTTTTGCTTAATGCACAAAAGGTGAACAACCCGAGGTAAATTCCAATTAATTTGAAATTTTTTTATGATGAATTTCAAGATGAGTATTATTTGCTTTATACTTTTAAATCAATCTTGAGTTTTGAAATGATAAAAAGAAAATTATCAAAATTCATTTAAGTCCTAAAATATCAAGTCTAGACATCTTTTAACACTTTCAAATGAGTTTGATAAGAAGAATAGTGAAAAGGGACTTTAAAAAAATGCATTCTGGTTTAACTTTATCGATACATGTTTTTCACATATCGATGCATTTGGATAAGTATCGATAAATATAAAAATGCATCGATCCATGTTCTTGAAAAAAGTCAAATTTTGAAAAGGTAAACTCAATCTATCAATACATTCTCAAATGTATCGATAAAAATGCAACAAAGTACTTACTACCTTAAAAATATTGACACACTTTTAATATAATGTTTGCTACCTCAAAAGTATCAATACATTAGCAAATATATCAATACATGTTCAATAAAATGGCCAAATCCTTGTAGGAAAGTTCAAAAGTATCGATACATGGTAAAATATATCAATACATCATAGCGAGAATTCAAAAATAAAAGAGGCAATGTATCGATACAATATGGCCATTGGAGCCTTGAATGAAGAGAAGAATGACTATTTTCACATTTAATAAACTTTCAACTACCCTTAAAGCTACAACAACTATAAATATAATCTCCTACATCATTTATGAAGGTTGGAAGACTTTGAAACATAACTCTAAGATAAGATTTCAACTCAAATAATTAAACATTCTTTGTATTCTTTTTCTTGCATTTAAGTATTCAATTTTACCATCTAGAGTGCCTTTTTTGCTTATTCTTTTCTCACCAAACATAGTAATATTCAAGAACAACATCTCCTCTTTAAATATGATCTCTTAAAAAGTGATGCCTTATTTCTATGTGTTTAGTCCTGGAGTGATGGATGGGATTTTTTGTGAGATTTATGACACCAGTATTATCACATTTTATGGGAATTCTTTCCATAGCTTGTCTATAATCTTCTAATTGTTGTTTCATCCATAACACTTGAGCACAATAACTTTTGGTAGCCACAAATTCAACTGTAGCAATGGATTGAGCTACATTATTTTGTTTATTTGAGAACAATGAGATCAATATACTACCTAAAAGTTAACATGTAATGGATGTGCCTTTTCTATCTATTTTACATCCACCAAAGTCGACATCCGAATATGAGTGGAAATTGCAAATGGAACTCCTTAGATAGTTTAGTCTTAGGTTAGATATGTCTTTCAAATATCTAAAAATTCTTTTGACAGCACTTAAGTGTGGTTCTCTATAAGATGATTGAAACCTAGCACATAGGCTTACACTAAAACTCATATCCAGTCTACTAGTAGTGAACTAAAGTGAGGAACCAATCATTGATCTATAAAGCTTTTGATCAGCAGGTGTACCTTTTTCATCCATGTCAAGCATTGTTGATGTGCTCATTGGTGTGTGGTAAGTTCTTGTGCCTTCCATAGCAAACTTCTTGAGCATGTCTTGTGTATACTTAGCTTGACTTATGAATATGCCATCTTCCTTTTGTTTGATTTGTAGTCTAAGAAAATAATTTAGCTCACCCATCATGCTCATCTCAAATTCTCTTTGTATAATCTTAGCAAACTCTTGATAAAAAAGCTCATTAGTAGCACCAAAAATAATATCATCAATATAAACTTGCACAATTAAAATGTCTTTCCGTTTACTTTCAATGAAAAGAGTTTATCAACCTTCCTTATATTAAAATCATTTTTGATTAAGAATTTTGACAATGTTTCATACCAAGCTCTAGAAGCTTGCTTTAAACCATACAATGGTTTTCTTAATCTAAAAACATAATTTGGAAATGTTGGACTTTTAAACCTGGGAGGTTGTTTAACATACACTTCATTATTAATTAACCTATTTAGTAAAGCATTTTTTACATCCATTTGATATAGCTTAAAGTTCATATAGCATGCAAAGTCCAAGAGCATTCTAATTGGCTTTAGTCTAGCTACCGAAGCATCAGTTTCATCATAATCTATTCCTTCTTCTCTATCCTTTTGGCAACTAAACTAGCTTTTTTTTCTAGTAATGGCTCCATTTTCATCCATTTTATTCCTAAAGACCCATTTAGTACCTACAATTGGGTGGTCACTTGGCTTAAGAATTAACTCCCATACTTGACACCTTTCAAATTGATTTAATTCTGCTTGCATAGCTAGTATACAATAGTTAAAATCTAAAGCTTTATCAATGTTCTTAAGCTCAATTTGTGTGATAAAGGCAATATATTCACAATCATTTTGAACTTTAGATCTAGTTCTTACCCCTTGATTAGAATCACTAATGATTTTTCTTTCATTAACTTCTTTTTTACCATTGGATAAAAAGGCTTACTTTCTTCAATAGTTTGTTCAGTTTGTTGCTCTTCTTTTTGTGGTGCCTCTTCAATTAATTTGAATCTTTCAATATTGAGATCAAGCTCTTCAACTTGTTCTTGAAAGATACCTACATCATCATTATAATTTTCTTTTCTAGAAGGAGGGTTAGAATCATCAAATAATACATGAATAGATTTATCAACAACTAAGGTCCTTTTGTTAAACACTTAGCTTTGGAAGTCAAAGAATATCCTAGAAAAATTCTTTCATCACTTTTAGCCTCAAATTTACCGAGGTTATCCTTTTCATTATTTAATTCATAACATTTACAACCAAATGGATGAAAGTAAGCAATGCTAGGTTTCTTCCCTTTATAAAGTTCATAGAGAGTTTTCTTTAAGGTTGGCTTAACCATTAATTTATTTACGATATAACAAGAAGTATTAATAGCTTCAGCCTAAACATATCTTAGTAAATTGTTTTCACATAGCTTGGTTTTAGTCATCTCTTTTAAAGTTTTATTTTTTCTTTCCATTACTCCATTTTGTTATGGGGTTTTAGAAGCTAAAATTTATGGCTCTACCCATTTTCATCACAAAGTTGCTCAAAACCTAAGTTCTCAAATTCTTTTCCATGATCACTCCTAACATTTGTTATTTTGTACCTTTTCTCATTTTCATCACTTTTGCAAAAAAAAAGTGAAAATTTTTAAAGCTTCATCTTTGTAAGCAAAAAAGACAACCCAAGAACATCTAGTATAGTTATACACAATCACTAAACCATAATTCTTTCCACCTAAGCTAGTGGTCCTAGCTGGTCTAAAGAGATCCATGTAAAGCAATTGTAAGTCTCTAATAGTAGTTACATCCTTTCGGATTTAAATGAATTTTTCCTATGTTTGCCTTTGGCACAACCATCACAAAGTTGATCATGTTCAAAGTTTAGCTTAGGGAGTCTTATTACAAAATGTAGATAGTAATGTTGAAATTAAGTTCATGCTAGCATGTCCTAGTTTCCTATGCCATAACCAACTATCTTCATTTTTTTTAGCCATGAAACATACATTGTTAGAAGATAAATCATCCAAGAAAACAACATATGTATTACCTTGTTTATGTCCAACAAATAGAGTTTCATTTGTTTTAATATCAACAACATGACAAGTCAATGATTCAAATATGACTTTAAAACCCTTGTCACAAAGTTGACTACCACTCAACAAGTTATGCTTAAGACCATTTACAAATTGAACATTTTCAATTTGAGCAGAGGAATTTTTAGTAATGGTACCAATACCTTTAATGTGTCATTTTGAGTTACCATCAAAGGTTACATTTCCTCCTTTCTTTGGCCTTAATTCCTTGAAAAATTCCTTAGTTCCGATCATGTGTCTAAAGCATCCACTATCAAGATACCATTTTCCTTTTTCTTGTGCTTTTGACTTTAGGCAAGTGAGCTCCTCTTATGAAGACAAAATTCAAACATGACTTTGTTACTCAAATTTCTTGGGTCCATATGAGTTAGTGTCTTTGGTTCCTTTTAGAACTCATTCCAATTTTACCACCTTCCGATGTAGAGGTTTGGTTCTTTTTGGAACCCACACACTTTTGATTTTCTTACCTCCATCAGTGGTAATTCTCAAGGGACAAGAATAAGTAGAGTATCTTACTTTATGACAGTAAATACATCTAGTGAATGAGTTATGTTGTTCATTCCTTTTAACAAAGAAATTTTAAAAATGAATTTCCTTTTGAATACCATCATATCCTATTCCTTCTTTGTCAAAGAATTCTCTTTGTGTTTCTAACATGTCATTTAATTTTTGTTGACTCATGTTGAATTTTGAGAATGTAATGTGTAAATTCTCATATTTCTTTTTTAGCTCATTTCTCTCAATTCCCAAGTCTAGTTATATTTTTGTCTTGACTAATAACTCATTTTCTACCTTAAGCTTCGATATGATGTTCTTATATTTCCATGTCTTTTCTTTAATTCAAATACTAAGTCATCATATGCACTTTATAGTTCATCGAATGAGCATGAGTCTTGATCTAAAGTACATGAACTAGAATCATGAGAGTTAGAGCATACGTTGGTGTCTTCAAGTGCCATGAAGCAAAGGTTGGCAACTTCATTTTATTCATCTTGAGAGTCATCATTATCACTCTAAGTGGCAACCATGGCTTTCTTCTTGAAATTCTCAATTTTTTTTTTAAACTCTATGTTTCCAATTTTCAAATTTATGGAAATTGATCATTTTTAAGATGAGTTGCATTGAATAAAAGTCCTCACAATAGCCTTTTAGCATTTCTATCAATACTTTTTTCTTTAAAAACTCTTTAAAATTCAAAACTCAAATGGCCTCCCTATCCAAACAGACAAAGTCCACTACTTCCCACTAACGGGTCTCCGACTAAGATGCTGCCACCTCTTCGCAGCCACCATCACCATCGGCACTATGCAATAATGATAGCTCTTTCAAGTGGAACTTCTCTCACCCTTCCTTAGAGCGTAAATTTGACAAACACTAAGCCAAACGAAACATCAAGTTTGGAAAGGTAATCGACTTTAACTATCTCGAGCGCATTAATTTTCCATACATTGATAACTTTCAAGAACTAAGTTGGCTTAATTACCTTTCCATGAGCTGAACCTATTATGCAAACTTAGTTAGGGTGTTTTACTTTAATGCCACCACTAAATTCCAAGACTATGAGGGTAGCAAACCTATGCAGCACACTGATAGGTTTTGTACCTACGTCATAAGTAAGAAGATTGTGGTAGCCGAACACAACCTAGATTTTATCCTAGATTTTGATATTCATCAAGGGGATTGGGGCTTTGTCGAGGTCATGTCTAATGAGATCTTGTCCACTGTTTATACCTGCCCTCTGACCAGTGAGAAGAATACCACCAGTGTCAAACACTTGTCTTTTTACGATCATATTCTTCACCTTGTCTTGTCCCATACCCTTAGCCCTCGTGACACAAATTATTCCACTATCAAAAGTGGGCATTTTTGGTTCTTTTATCATATCAAATCCAACAATTGTGTCAACGTAACAAAATTATCCTTGAAGATATGTTGACAATCATTAACAAGTTTGGGAAAACATTACTTTATGGCATGGCTATTAGTACCATCATTAACTCTGTGGGCATCGACACTAAGTGTGACCCACCTAAACAACATGGTATGCACATAAAGATCAATGAGCATGCCATCATCAAGCTTGGATCTATGTATGTCAACCATAATTGGGTACACAAAGAAACTATAAATGAACTTGATATTGTTAAGGATGAAGGTAATGAGGACACCTATGTTAAACCTAGTGTAGCTCTTAATGCAACCCTTAGTGCTAGTTTGAGTGTACACCCGAGTGTCGCCCTAGCTTTCCTCCTATGTTCATTGCCTTTGATTTTGAGCAAGCTTTTACTTGATTGTTAACTTTGATGCAATCTATGGATGCTTATGTGGTTAACAGGTTGGATGCTTTGGAAGCCCAGAATCAGGAGTTACTTTATCACTAATAGTTGCTAGAGGAGTAATTCCAAGCTCACTTTCAACCACCATTTTGAGTTCAACACAAGGGACAATGCCTACTCTCAACACATACTACCTTTTTTTGAATTACACGGCCACATTGTCATACCATTTTCATCATCATTGATCACAATCATTGCATTCATTTTGTTACCTTCAAATTTTATGTACTGAATTCACCTTGTCATTGGTGACTAATTTTTGACTATTTTTTGCTTTTCTGTTACTCTATGCTCATGGATAGCTTGTTTATGTTTAGGCTCGTGGGCAGCTTGTTTATGTGTATGCTATCTTGTTTATGCTTCTTTTAATGGTCATATTTTTATTCTACTCCAATATTATTCTACCTTGTTTCCTCTTTATGATTCATTTATTATCTCTATATTCTGTACTTCTCTTATTGTGCATGACATTGTTATGGATTGAAGGTTCACCATTTTTTTTACATTGACCTATGCCTTTAAATGCAATCGGCTATCTCTTTTTGACATAACAAAAAGAGGGAGAATGAGGTTAATGAGTAAATTTTACATTACTTTCTTGTCAAAACAGTCAAATCTTTTTCAAAATTAGAAATTCTTAAAAAGTCTTAAATTGTGAAGGAGCATTGAGAAAGGGAAAGATTCAAATTGCATAAAACTTTTAGATTTTTAAAATTCAAAAGAGTCTATTTTCAAAAGCTCGAACAAATTTTGCTTATTGTTTTGTCATATAAAAAAAAAGAGATTGTTATCTTTATATTTTTCAAATCGATCTCGTGTTTTGAAATAACAAAAAAAATTATCAAAATTCATTTAAGTCTTGGAATATCAAGTCTAGACATCCCCTAACACTTTCAAATGAGTTCGAGCAGAAAGACAATGAAAATGGACTCTGAAAAAATGCATTTTGGTCCAACTATATCGATACATATTCTTCATGTATAAATACATTTGGACAAGTATCGATAGATATTGAAATCTATCAATACATGTTCTTAAGAAAAGTCAAATTTTGAAAAGTCAAACTCAATCTATTAATACTTTCTCAAATCTATTGATAGAAATGAAACAGAATGCTTACTACCTTAAACATATTGATACATGTTCAACAAAATGTTGCTACCTCAAAAGTAATAATACATTAGCCAATGTATTGATACATGTTCAATAGAATGGCCAAACTCTTGTAGGAAAGTTCAAAAGTATCGATACATGGTAAAGCGTATCGATGGATCATAGTAGGAATTCAAAAATAAAAGAGGTAATAAATCGATATATTCATATATGTATCGATACAATATGACCGTTGGAGCTTTAAATGAAGAGAAGAACAACTATTTTCACATTTAATGAACCTCTAACTACCCTTGAAGATTTAGCAACTATAATACAAGCTCCTACAGCATTTATGAAGGTTGAAAGACTTTGAAACACAACTCTAAAAGAAAATTTCAGCTTAAATCATTAACATTCTTTGTACTCTTCTTCTTGCATTTAAGTCTTCAATTGTACCATCTAAAGTGCCTTTATTGCTTATTCTTTTTCTCACCAAACATGGCACTAACTTGGTGTTCAACTTATTTAAAGGCATTCCAGCTACACTTACATTCTTTTCATTGTATTCATTTAAGTGGTTATACCTTAATCAAGATAAAAAAGTAGAGTGGTTGTGCTTTAACCATAAAAAGGGATTGTATTGAAAGGTTATGCTCAATCCATAAAAGGCATTGTATTGAATTTTAATTCAATAGTGGGTTTTAAACATCTAAGTGAATCTAAGAGAGAGGAAGTAAGCAAAAAGGCCAAAGCTCTATAAAAACTATTGTGTTGATTTATCCCTCTTTTTCCTTCTTTAATTTCATTCACATTTCAATTTTTTCTTATTTTTCAAGAAGTTAATTATCTTGCTCATTATCAAATTGGGAATTTGGACTAAAAGAATTCTATTTTTTTAAAATTGAAAAGGAGTCTTCAAAATTTCAAAAACATTTCAATTCACCCTTCTCTTAGAAATATTCACATCGAGCTTATTACACTATCAAGTATGATTGCCTATATGCTGAATTTGAAAAGCTTGCACTAAAGATGAATTAAATAAAATCAAGTATGGATTCAACTCTATTTTTAATCGAAGGAATATTTTCAAATTGAACTTGAGCACTCCAAAATAGATTTTGAATCTTTGAAACTGGAACTTAAAGGTAAAAATGAAGCCTTACAAAAAGCATTGAATGAAAATGCTAGTCTCAAAGCTTCAAAAGAAGAGAGTTTAAAATATAATTTGAACAAAGAAAAGGAACCTAGGAGAAATGTACTTTTTAGAAGGAAAAATGATGCATCTTCAATTTATTGCTATGTATGTGGCAAAAAAAGACATCTTTCTTATCACTATTATCATAAGGGAAACAACCTCCCTAGGACCAAATTGGTTTAGGTGTCTAAAGGTTCTTATGTGCTTACTAACCTTCAAGGACCCATCACAGCATGGGTACCTTTAAAGAAAAATTGAAAACTTATATTGTAAGTTAAGCAAAGATAGAAAAAACAACATTTGCAAGCTCAACCAAAGGAATGGCAACCTTGATACATGGTCAACGGCTACTCAAAACATATGATTCAAAATTAAAGATTATTTGCCAATCTTGATAGAAAGAAAAGTGAAAGTGTCTCTTTTTGGGATGGATCCAAAGGTATTATTTAAGGAATTGAAACCATCGGTAACATTTCTTAAAATTAAATCAAGCATGTTTTACTTGTTATATGTCTAAAGCATAATTTATTAAGCATTAGTCAACATTGTGACAAAAGATATAGAGTTTGTTTTGAATCCTATGGATGCCAAGTATTGACATTAACACTAATAAACTAATATTCATAGGCAAAAGAATTGAGAACATGCATGTAATTTTTCTTGATGAAATTAGGAATGAATCATGTCTTATGGCTAACGATGTATGTGATAGTTGGTTGTGGCATAGAAGACTTAGGTATGCTAGCATGCATATTATCTCAAAAGTATTAAAAAAAGGCTTGGTTATTAGACTTCTAAAGATTTCTTTTGAAAATGATAAAATTTACAATGTATGTCAATTTGGAAAAAACAAGTTACTTGTTTAGACCTATCAATGTTGTTAATCTAGGTGGCAAGTCATTATCATTTACAGGTTCAGATGGGGAGGAAGATCTGTAAAGATTTTTGGAAGATATGGCAAGAATAAAAGATGCTCCACACATTGATCAGTGGAATTGGTGGGATTCAGACTAAAAGATATGGTTAGAATATGATTTATATCACTCAAGAGATGTAACCCATCAAAGTAAACTCCAATAGCATGGTAGATATTTGTCCAAGTTTTTCTAGAATGCTTTTTTCCTAAAAGCGTGAAAGATGCAAAGGCACAAGAGTTTAAGACGTTGGTATAAACTCCGGATATGACAATGATGGAGTATGATCTCCGCTTCACCCAGTTATCTAAAATTGCTCCTTACTTGGTCTTAACTAAGCAAAAGATGATCAAGAGATTTATTAGGGGACTAATTGAGTTGCTGTTTAAAGTTCTTGCCACTTAGTGATTTGCTTCTTATGTGGCAATAGTGGATGTGGCTAGAATGATTGAAACTAGGAGAATGGAATCCAAAATGAAAAGAGGTAGTGGCCGAAGAGCTTAAAAACAATGCCAACAAGGCCAAAGAGATTCTAACATGACTAGGAATCTAACATTTATGCACCATTAGAGTCGTGAGAGAACTACACTTACGTGTAGGCCACCACAGAACAATGATTCGTTTAGCCCACCTTTCAGATGAGAATGGTTTAGTAGAGCATCTAATTTGGGCCCCAAACAAAGGTGTGTTTTATGTAGCTCTGTGGAAAGGCAAATGGGGAACTGTGCCACAAAGTAGATGGGTTATGTTTTGGATGTGGCCAATTTGGGCATTTGATGAAAGATTGCCCCATGTGGAGGCAATCAACAGAAGTTGACCATGGATATGTAAAACAAGTGGCAACTACCAGCCTAGAACGGCACTAGTTGGGAGTAATGTCAAAAGTAATAAAGGGCAAGGTTATAGCCTTATCATCTCGAGGTCGACTGGCATAACCGGAAAATGATGTTAGAGGTCAAGTGCAAATGTTTACTCTGACACCACAAAATGCTCAAACTTCCAATGCAAAGTCACAGGTACACTTCTTATTTGTGGTGCCGAGGCATTAGTATTATTTGATCTCAAATCAACACATTCTTTTATGTTCCCTCATTTTGTATCAAAGTTAGACTATTTGTATAGTAACATGGAGAAACCCCTAATTATGACTACTTCTTTAGAAGAGATATTTATGGCAAAATATGTGTATAAGTCTTTTGTGGTCCACATCAAGGACAAAAACATGTTAGCAGACTTGGTATTGTTGTTAACTTTGGAATTGGACATAATCCTGGGAATGGACTAATTGATATCCTACTTTGTTAAAGTGGATTGCCACTATAAGCTTGTGAAAGTTAAGTTCATAAGGGAACCCCTGTTTATAATTGATGGGCATGGTAGGCTGATGTTTGCGACAGTCATGTCAATTATGGCTACTAGACACATGTCGAGGCAAGAATGCTAAGGGCATCTAACGATGATGAGAGATATTTCTAGGGACAATGGGAGTGTGGATTATGTACCAGTAGTAGGTGAGTATTCGGATGTATTTCCAAATGAATTGTTTAAATTGCCTCCTGAGAAGGAGATTGAATTTTGTATTGATTTGATTTCGGATACGAAGCCAATTTCTATACCTCTCTATTAAATGGTACCAACTGAATTAAGAGAGCTTAAGAAGCAATTAGAGGATTTATTGAATAAAGGCTTTATATGCCCAAGTGTGTTGCCTTGAGAAGCTCCAGTGCTGTTCATAAAGAAAAAGAATAGTAGCCTTCAATTATGCATTGATTATCGATAACTTAATAAAGTGATAGTTAAGAATAAATGTCCACTCCCGAGAATTGAGCATTCGTTTGATCAATTGTAAGGTGCGATGTGCTTTTCTAAGGTTGATTTGAGCTAGGGGTATTACCAGTTGAGAATTTGGGAATGATATCCCCAAGTCAACGTTTCGCACATGTTACAGACATTATGAATTCTTAATAATGTCATTTGGACTCATCAATGCACCTATAGCATATATGGACTTAATGAATATGGTCCTTCGAGCATATTAGGACAGATTTATAGTCATGTTCATATACGACATGTTAGTATATTCTAAGAGCCTAGAGGAACATGCACATCATTTAATAATCGTGCTTCAGACTTTGAGAGAGCATCAATTGTATACTAAATTTTTGAAGTGTGAATTTTGGCTAAATAAAGTCAATTTCTTAGGACACATTGTGTTTGAGAAAGGAGTACAAGTCAATCCCAATAAGATAGAAGTTGTGGAGAATTGGCCAAGGCCCACATTTGTAATGGAAGTTAGAAATTTTTTTAGGTTTAGCTGGATACTACAAACGGTTTGTGTAAGATTTTTCTAAGATTGCATTTCCTTTGACAAGACTAACACAGAAAGCAGTCAAGTTTGACTAGTTTGATGCATGTGAGGCTAGCTTTTAGTGGCTTAAAGCTTGCCTCACTTCTACACTGATGTTAAGCCTGTCGTGTTGATCTTGAGGCTATACTATGTATTGAGATACATCAAGGGTTAGATGAGGTTGCGTGTTGATGCAACATGGAAAAGTCATAGCATACGCCTCTCGACAATTAAAGAGGCATGAATAGAACTACCCTATGCACGACCTAGAGATGGCCATCATTGTATTACTTTGAAATGGTGCCATTATCTCTATGGTAAACTTACGAAATATATACCAATTACAAGAGTTTAAAGTATATATTTCAGGAGAAAGATTTGAATCTGAGACAATGTAGGTGGTTGGAGTTATTAAAAGAATGTGACTACACTGTACTCTAGCATCCTGACAAAGCAAAGATGCCCTGAGACGAAAGTCGACAACAGTTGGGCACATATAACCCTGGAAAGGTGATCCTTGGTGCAGAATTTGTATGACTTGGGCAATATGGGGGTAGACTTGGAGATTAATCATTCAAACACCTTGTTAGCGCTTTTTAAAGTCTGAACCATGATATTCAATTCGATTAAACCTGCTTAGGACCAAAATGAATATATGGTGAAAATATTTTGGGATAGAGCAAAGATAAAACTTGAGACTTTGAGTATGGCATTGATGGTTTAATGAGATATCAATCACAAGTTTATGTGCCAAATATAGATGGTCTAAGAAATGAGATTTTGGAAGAGGTTCATGTGGCAACCTATACGATACACCCTAGAGCCACCAAGATGTATAATGATTTCAAGTTTATTTATTGGTGTTTGGGATTAAAAAGAGACGTGGCTAAATATGTCTTTAAGTGTTTGACTTGTTAGCAAGTGAAGGCTAAACATCAAAGGCTTTCAAGATTACTACAATTGTTACCAATACCCGAATGCAAGTGGGAACATGAAACAACGGATTATAGGATGGGATTACCATGAGCTAGGGGTGGCTATGATGCCATGTGGGTGATAATTGATCAGCTAACTAAGTCATCTCACTTTCTGCCAATCAAGACTAAGTATGGATCATGTCAGTATGCCTAAATTTATATCAATGAGATTATGAGGCTACAGTGTGTTTTGATAACAATCGTGTCTGGAAGAGGACCATAGTTCATGAGTCAATTTTGGAAGAAGCTACAAAAGGCTAAGCACAAGATTGGATTTAAGTATGGCTTTCCACTCACAAATGGATAGGCAATCCGAACACATCATTCAGACCCTTGAAGATATGTTAAGAGCGATTGCACTTGACTTTGGAGTTTCATGGAACCATTATTTGCCTTTGGCCAAGTTTGCTTATAACAATAGCTATCAAGCCATGATTAATATGGCACCATATGAGGCTTTATATGGGCGAAGATGTAGGTCATCTATTGGTTGGCTTGAAGTTGGAGAAAGAAAGCTTTTAAGGCCAAATATGGTTCAAGATGTTGAGTAAGGCATCCACGTAATTTGAGAGAGGATACTAATGGCTTAAAGTCGCCAGAAATCTTACACTAACAATAAGTGCATACCTTTCGACATTAAAGTTGGCGATTTTGTGTTCTTGAAAATCTTGCCAATCAAAAGAGTTAAAAGATTTGGAAAAAAGGGTAAGTTAAGCCCTAGGTACATCAAACCCTTTGAGGTATTAAGGCACATTTGACGCAGCTGCTTATCATTTGGCATTACTGCCTAATTTGTTTGATGTTTATCTGGTTTTCCATGTATCCGTGCTTAGGAAGTATGTTTTCAATCCTTCACATGTGATACGATATGATGAGATCTAGTTACAAGATGGACTTAATTATAAAGAGCAACCCATAGCCATTTTGGATCGAAAAGTAAAACAGCTTCGCTCTAAAGATATTACTACGATGAAAGTACTATAGCAATGCTATTAGATTTAAAGAGCCACATGGAAACTTTAAGAGAAAATGCGAGAGAAATATCCCTATCTTTTTTAGGATTAGTATACGCTTTAACTCATGATGTGTAATTAAATTTGGGGACGAATCTCCTATAAAGAGGGGAGAATGTAACACCTTCGATTTTGATGTGAACTAAGTTACTTAAGAGTATGCCCATTGATAACTCTATGATATAGAGTTATTTGGGCTTAATTTTGATAGTAATTTAGCGTAGTTCTTGTAGTAATGCATAAAAATTAGTATATTTATTTAAATTATTTTAGGTTAGTTATTTTAGGTGAGTCAATCTAATTTTAGTGAATTTTATGCTTAATTTTTTGTTAATGTGATTAAGATAGGTTGTTGCTAATTTATTAATGCTTTTGTAGGTGTTTAATGGAGGAAAAATTTTAATGGAAAAAAGAGAGCAATTTTGAGGTATAGACTTCCATTACATATGTTTTTCTATTTCGACCATAACTCTCTCTACAAAATTCCAAATGAGATAATTCTTAGATGATTGGAAAAATAAGAAAAAAAGCTACAACTTTCATGTTTACCACTTCACCCAGGTCGGGCTAAAATGTGGTCAAAAATCTAGTTAAATTTGACTTACAATAGTAGTCTTAGAGCAATTACAATTTCTACTAATTAATTGGTTAAAGCCCTGGCCCACGTAGTCTAATAAGGAAATCCTAATTAGAATTTACTTCTTTCTTTACCTAACTTGACCCAACTTCAAAACCTACAAAAATCAACCTTTCGGAGGACTTTGAGGAGAAAATGAGACACTATATTGACAGTTGAGATTCAAGTAACAAAATTGTTGAAAAAAAGAATCTCATTGGAGCTGAAAAGAAATTGAAGGATTCAAGAAGATTTGGAGATCTAGAGTTTCACTCTTGGCGTTTCTTTATTATTTATTTTTCTTAGTTTGGTTTCAATATTTAGACTTATTTTGATGATAATGCGTGACTTGATAATGAACTAAATTATTTATCTAAGGTTATGATTGAACTCAATATGCAATCTAATTTATTTATCTATCTTTTGCTTATGTTTTATGGATTTAAGTTGTTTATTTTATTCTGTTCTTAATGCTTTTAGTTAACTGGCCACCAATTAGATTGAATTGAAAACCTAAGTTAAACTTTGACGAAGAAGATTTAGGTAGACCTTGAATATAATAATGTATGATCAAATACATTTAGTTGATTAGGTGGTTTGATTTGCATACAAGATAGACATACACCTATAAGCCATACGTAGCTAGGATTAGGCTTTGAACTTAATGAATCTATATTTAATTAATTTGCATAGACATATAGTAAATTAATTAAGAGATATTTTTATCAGAAACATACTTGAGACTTGTAAATAATTTAGGACTCTAGATTAGCAACTTAATTCATTAAGCTAGGTTAAGAAAAATAGACAATAACCAGATGAAGTATTGAGGGACATCATAATTTTAGGTTTAAAAGTCAATCAAATTTAATAAATAATTTTGTTGGTTAATTTAAATTAGTTTTAGTTTTTAGTTTGTTTTTCTTTTTAATGTAATTTTTAATTATTTGGATAAAATTAGGGTGTTATAATTTTTGTAGTCAACAATAGGAATTAAAACAATCTTCGTTGGGAATGATACTCTACTTTATCATTATATTACTTGTCAACGATATGTACACTTGCGTAAGAAAATCAACAACACCTATGTGTATGGAAGATGATTTTGAGAATTTATGATATCATTGAGGACTTTGGTAGCATCTGATAACTCTACAATATAAAATTATTTTACCTTATTTTTATGATCAAACATAGCTAACTCTTTGTGTTTTCAAGTTAATTTTAGGTAGTTGTTATATATTTCTTTATTTAGTTTAATGCATTTGAATTTCTTTTTTTTTTTTAATTTGAGTTCATTTTCATATTAACAACCTTAATTTGAGAAATTACTGATTCAATCTCTATTTTGAAGGTTTTCAAGTATAAAGAAATTCATGGAAGTGAAACACGGCAAATGGTTAGGTGCAGAATTTGTGTAACGATCGCCCCTTGATCGTTACCAGTGTCCAAGTCTTGCGAGAGAACTCGTCACATCATACTCATGCCATTAATCTATGAAATTACTTTGAACCAAAGTCGTAATAAGTCATCTTAACCTTCATTCACCATAATTGTAAAAATACATTTTAGTTTAAAATCTCCAATTGTACATTTACATTGAGACTAATGTCTATTTAGAAAAGTAAAACACACTACGGATGACTCAATCTCTAGCAGCGGAGCAACTTAGAATAATTGCTATGAGATGCCTTTACCTATCCGTGGTGGACAATAAACGTCGATGAATGCATGCTAGACTGATCACTTTCTGCAAAAGGGAGATAAAAGGGTGAGTCTCACAAACTCAGTGATCATTAGCTCCATGAGTAGGGCGTAGATGAGAAACAAGCTTAAAGCGGATCATTTGAATAATAAAAAAAGAATATAAAATGATAGTCTTATAAAAATCAAATCACAAGTAGGGTATTTGTGCCTTGTAAAAATGATACCATAAAATCATAATGCAATACTTTCCTTGGCAAAACGATGCCAAAAACAAGCGTAGTAACATAAAATTTCAATCATCAAAATTATCGATTTTATTCAAAAATACAATAGTCGTATAAAAGCATGCACACTTCCAAAATGTGTGACATATAAAACAATCATATACATCCACATATATAAACTCATGATCAACGTATAAAGCACTGAAAGCTTTTAACCAGATAAAGGAGTTACAGAAAAACATTAACTCTTCAACATGCAAAAGAGAGCGAGTCACAAAACTCTTAAGGCTCTCGAGTAGGTAAACATAGATAATCATCCCTTGGACCCTCTTCCATGTAATAACAATCTAGGAGGGCCCTCTCCACCAGATTCCCACAGCCATGGTAGTCTCGACGATGTTGATCGATATTAGAGAAATCATGTGGTCTCAACCACATATATCAACTTGTGACCTAGCCACATATATCAACCCGTGGCCTTGCCACGTATAATCACAGACTGTGGCCTAGCCATGTCTAATAACCTATCAGTGAACCAAAGGTTCTCTAGCTAGAGCTCATTTGTGCACAAGGGTCACACTATCCTGATGTAACATTCGGCCTACTCTTGATGCTTTCTGTTTGTCAAAATCGTTTTCAAAACTAAATCTAAGTTTCCAAGACTTTTGTTTTAAATTATTGGAAAACAAGGTTCGGTAACCCTTCAAATTGCTTTTCACATTAAAATGCATGGTGTAAACATTTACGTAAAGATCGGACTAAAATCAACTCTCAAAAGTTTGCATTTAAAACCATCTATCAAGTGCATTTAACTATGCATGTCACATAAAGACACAAGTCACAGATTTGATGTAAAACATTGCAAAAAGGCATGTTTCCCAGTTTCTAAAGCACTTTACATATATGTATATATATGTTTTACGTAAAAACTTTCAATTCAATTTACATCCCCAATTGTCTATGTTCTACTAGCTCATGTTTTCCATAAAGACATTGGATAGTACTATATATACTTTGATATAGTAAGAATCCTCTGAAATAGACACCCCTTACTAACCTTACAATAGCGGGATATTACTTTGCCACTAATATTTCCTCAAATGCTTACTATACGCTTGCAGCAATAATCCATGCTTTGTCAGCTTCTTGACATCATTTCAATCCAATGCATTTAATGAGCTTTGTTGCCATTATATTCTACACTTGCTGTTCATATTTAATTTTATACTTTCGCTTTTATTCTTAAGAGATAACCAGTTACACTAAATCCTTAGTGTGAACTTTGAATTACACAAACCCAGCATCTTGTTTATGACTTCAAATGCCCATATCAATCTTTCTAATAATATTTATCATATTGAAACTATTATTTTCATACCATTAATCACATATATGGTAGCAAGTATGAATCCGATTTCACCAAGTAATTTCTAAGTTTATTTGCACCATTATTCACATTTAACATGCTGCCACTAAGCACAATATCAATTTCCACTCATGTTAGACCAACATTCTTAACCTTTTCAATCTTTCAAAACACAACATGTCCACAATTTCCTTTTTCAAGCTTTCAACTAGCATAATTGTTTCCTACCTTTTGTGATGGCTTAGATCTTGCATGCAATCTCAATATTCTTTCAAAGCTCCAATCACCACAAACCTATGCACAATCAACATGCATGCATCCGGTCCTTTGATTCTTTGAAGATCTTGCTGCCAACATTATGCATAAATTATTTTTTTAATGATTTTACCAATCGTAGGGCTTAAAACACAATACCATGCTTACCGTTTCTCTTTCACTTTCAATCCATCAAGCATCTAATAGTTTGATAGCTTGCATGTCACTAAATCCTCTCCAATCAAGCTAATCTTTGCTGCCACAAATCATTTCTTATAGTTACCAACCCATTTTCAAAGAACATTCAAGCTAACCATAATCCTTACCTTGTTTCTCTTGTATCTTAAAACCAAGCTTTACACCTCCATCAACACCCCATGGTTTCTCTCTTGAATGTTGAAGACTCTTTGGTTGGTAGAATATCACAACTCTAAAAGATAAAGGAAGGAATCCTCATGGTTTCTCTTAATCCTCACAACCCGAGCCTTTCCCACTTTCCTCTCTTTTTCTTTCTCTTTTTCTTCCTCTCGAGTGGAGCTTCTCAAAGGCACTTTCTTCTTTCTTTTCCTCTCTCAATGGCTGGCTCTCTCTTAACTTCTCAAGGTAAATTCCTTTTTCTCCTTTTTACTCTTGAATCTTGGTATTTGTACAGCCACCCATTTAACCAATCACAATACATGCACACATTTACCTTTTATGTTCATTTGGCCATTTTGCCAACCAATGGATTTTCATGCACCAATTTACTTTCTCCCACATTGGTTAAAAATCCTCTTTTACTTATCCATATTCATTCTTTAATTAATTTTCACTTAATTCCACCTTATTTGTACCCAATGGTCTTTCATGCAACTTTCCCACCTTAATCTTCATTTGGCCTCCTCCTTGGCCAATGACATTACATGGAACTATATTTTCTTTTTCTTTTAGTTTAATTGCCACCAAGTGTTCATCATGCATAAATCCTTCATGCATTCTTTTAACTTTAAAACCCACATGCACGTGTCATTTTATTCATTTGTCTCATACCTTTTTGTTTGTCACATTATGGGGGTCCCACCTGTTCCCCACTACAAGTACATCCTTGAATGCATACCTCTCTTATGCTAGTATTTGTTACATGCATATTCCATCCTTCCACATATTATAATTTTCTTTGGTTAGTTAGTTTCCATTTAACTTTAAATATTGAAAATGCACATAAGTATTCAAATTTTTCCTTATTTACCATTTGACCTTCTAACTTTCATCTTTTTCAATTTGGTCCTTCAATCATTTCTTTAATTTCAATTTCCTTCTATTTTTCTTCCTTTACACTTGTACAAATAAAATATAAAATTGACACTTTACCAAGGTATCATCATAATATTTAAATATATACTTACCCTCTCTTACTTTATTTAATAAAAGCACGCGGGCTCCACTTACATTGTTTTTCTTCAAAATTCTTTCTTAATTATTCTTCCCCACTTAAATTAGTTATATAGTCCTCCTTCATGAATAATTTCAATAGTAAATAAAATATTAATATTTTAATATTATTTTATTAATAAATATTATTTTATTTTAAAATTCTCCACTTGTCTCCTCGGACCTCAAAGTGTCCCATTTTGTCCCGTTTCACTTCCAAATCGCCTTTTATCTTGCTAATTCATTCTTAATAAAATATTATTATTTAATTATTATTTTCTCGTGTATGAAATATTTTATTTTAAAATATTTTTTTCACCCGCCACCATTCTTTCGTACTTAAATTAGCATCAATTGACCCTTTGTCTTGTCGATAAGGGCACATTGACTTCTATAGGAGGGCATGTGGTATCATAATTTGTTGAGCACGTTGTAGTCTTTTTACCATAACTTTCTCTACCAAACTGAAAACGAGGTGATTCTTGAACCACTAGAAAGTTGAAAGGAAGGGCTACAACTTTTTTGTTTTTAATTTTGCTCAATTTGGACTAAAAGGTTGTAAAAAATACATGTCAAAGTGAGAGCTGCAGCATTGGATGCATATTCCACAAATAAATTGCTGACAAGAAATTTTGGAATTAGGTTAATTTGTGATTATTGAAAAGAATTTTTTAGAGAATTTTAAGGAGAGAACGACATCAACTTTTTTAAAGATTTGGGGCTAAGAATCATGTAAGAGAACAAGAGCAATTGAGAGAGATTTGAGATCTCAAAGCTTCAACATTAGCTTCTTTCTTTATTTTGTGTTATTCTTATTTTCTTTGACTTGAATTCATGGTTGAATTTCTTTGGATAATGTTTCATTTAGGTATCATGAACAAATTTGTTTTTCTAGGATTATGACGGAATTCAACATGTAGTTTGAATATTAGCTTCTCTTTTATTTATCAAAAATGGGTACAATTTTGCTTATTCAAGTATGTTCTTAATGCTTTTAATTGCTTGATCAACAATTAATTTATTTGTAAATCTAATTGAAACTCGAGTAGTGTATGTTCATATCACTTAAGTGATCTGATTCGTAATTCGAGTAGGCAAACACCAATTGCCATACATAACTAAATTAGAATACTAGCTTAATGAACTTAATTTGATTGATTCTTACAGATATATAATGAACTAATTAAGATAGGTATTTGTGCAAGCATCTCGATGAAGACTTGTATATAGCTTTGGATTCTAGTTACTAAAACCACATAGGAAGATAAATAATTAGAGAAGCTACTATCAAATGAAGTGTTGAATGAACCTATAATCCTAAGTATTTAGTCTATTGTCTTTCTCAAATCAATTTAATTTTTATTAGTTAATTTAATGCTTATTTTAATTTTGTTTTATTCAATTTTCTGTATTCAGTTACTTAAATAAAATTGATTTGTTATAAAATTTTTGTGCTTAATAAAATTTAGGAACAAATCTCTGTGGAATGATATTCTAATTTTTGCTATATTACTTGTTGCAATAAGGTGCACTTCCGTGAAAATTAAACAACAAGTTTTTGGCACCATTGCTAGTGATTTTGTTTTCTTTATTATTTGTTAATATTAAAATTCCACAATTAGTCTTAAATGAAGTTTTATTTTTTTGTTTTACTAGTTTGTTTCATCAGTGTATGAGAAGAGCAAAAGGCTTGGAGATTGTACCTTGTGATCTAGAGATAGAGAGAATATTTCACATACTTTGATGAAAAAATCAACAAGGTTTTGCTCAAACAAATACAATGGTTGATCGACAAGACAAACAGCAAATCTAAGAGCAAGTAGTAGCTAAATATCATTGCTTAAGGAACTATGTTGTTCCGTTAGTGCAAAGGATTCCATCGAGTATTCAAAAGCCAGCTATTCAAGCTAACAATTTTGAAATCAAGCCAGCCATCATCACCATGATTCAAGCT
This sequence comes from Theobroma umbraticum, assembly GCF_002168275.2. NCBI lineage: Eukaryota > Viridiplantae > Streptophyta > Magnoliopsida > Malvales > Malvaceae > Theobroma > Theobroma umbraticum. The sequence continues at coordinate 2,711,817 of NW_018397265.1, forward strand.
TTAGTCCAATTTAGGGGTCTACCAAACAATTATCCAAATGGCCATATGTCAAACTTCTTGGAGATATGTGACACTTTCAAACACAATGGTGTCACAGATGATGCAATTCATTTAAGGCTTTTCGTTTCCTTGTTGAGAAATAAAGTTAAAGTATGGTTGAATGCGTTCCCCGCTGGCTCAATAACAACATGGGATGATCTTGCTCAAAAGTTCTTTGCCAAGGTCTTTCTTCGGGCCAAGATAGGGAAAATGAGGAATGATATCACATCATTCATGCAACAAAATTCTAAATAGTAGTATGAGGCTTGAGAAAGATAGAAACAATTACTTCGGCGTTGTCTTTATCATGGTCTTCCAAAGTGGCTTCAAGTGCAGACATTCTACAATGATTTGAGTGGTCATGTTCGGATACCATTAATTCCGCTACAAGAGGAGCTTTAATGATTAAATCAATTGATGAGGCATATGATTTATTTGGAAGACATGGTCACAAACTACTACCAATGGCTAGCAAAGCAATCAATGCATAAGAGAGTAGTTTGAATTCATGATGTAGATGCCGTTTTGGCACTATCCGCATAAGTAGTAGTTTTAACTCATAAACTTGTGTCTTTTGGTACTAACTCCATTCAAAGTCCTTTAGTAGCTTATGAGTATTGTGGAGATGATCATGCAAGGCATCAGTGTCCAGGTTTGACAAAAATAGTTCAATTTGTGGGGAATAGATAACAAAATAACCCATGCGCCAACATTTATAATCTAGGGTGGAGAAACCATCCAAACTTCTCTTGGGCCAATAATCAAAGGTCATTTTCAACTTTAAGGCCGAATGCACCATCAAGATTCCAACAGTAAGCAAGAGTGCCTGTCTTTGAAAAGAAGTCAATTGTGGAGGATTTGCCAAGGTAATACATGACATAGACTGATAGTATCATCCAAAGTCAAGCAGCATCACTACGAAACCTCGAGACTCAAGTTGGTCAAATTACCAATTTATTAAACTACAGAGCTTAAGGAACATTACCTAATGATACAGAAGTAAATCTAAAGAGGAAAGGTAAAGAACATGTCAAGGTCATCACTTTGAGAAATGGTAAAGAGGTTGAAAATGAACCATAGCAAGCTGAACAGAAAGATAATACCATTGAGAGTGGGACTCATATTGCATGGTTTAGTGAACAGTGTCAAGTGAAAGAGACAAAGGTAACTTTACCCCCACCATTTTTTCCTTAACGTTTCAAGAAGCAACAAGAGGAAAGCTAGTTTCAAAATTTTATGGAGGTATTTAAAAAGCTTCACATCAACATTTCATTTACAGAGGTGTTGGAGCAAATACTTTCATATGTTAAATTTTTGAAAGACATTTTACCCAAAAAGAAAAGGTTGGATGAGCTTGAGACAATAGCATTCATTGAGGAGTGCAGTGCAATTATTCAAAATAAACTCCTTACAAAACTTAAGGACTTAGGCAGCTTTACTATTTCATGAACAATTGGTGTTTTATTCTTTGCTAAGGCTTTGAATGATTTAAGGTAAGTGTTAATTTGATACCTTTGTTAATTTACAAAAAGTTGGTTTTGGGGGAGATTATGCCCACCACTATGACTCTACAATTGGTAGATAAAACTCTCATATATCCTAGAGGTATAGTGGAAGATGTGCTTGTAAAGGTGGATAAATTCATATTTTCAGCAAATTTTATAGTTCTTGATATAGAAGAGGATAAAATGGTTTTTATTATTTTTGGGAGACTTTTTTTATGCACTATCAAAGCACTCATTGATGTTGAGAAGGGAGAACTTACCTTGCGAGTACAAGATCAAGAGATAACATTCAATATTTTTCAAGCTTTAAAGTTTACTAATGATCATGATGGGTGTTTTGCAGTTAGTGTGGTTGATAAGGCCACAAATGAAGTCTTCATGGAAAGTCATCCTACTGAACCAATTGAAGTATCATTGATTTCAAAATCTAAGTCAAATAATGAGGATGCCATAGGATGTGTCAATGAATTGAATTCCTCATCTTGCGTATTAGGAACTAAATTTAAGCTATTAAATTTGTCTTTATCATCACTAATAAAGCCTTCAATTGAAGAACTTCCTCAATTAGAACTCAAACCATTGCATATCTTGGAGACTCATTTACTGTTCTGGTTATTATTGCATCTGATCTTACTAACAAACAAGAAGATAAGTTGTTGAGAGTTTTAAGAGAGCACAAAAAGGCACTTGGTTTGATGATAGCATATATAAAGGAAATAAGTCCTTCAATATGCACGCACAAAATTTTATTAAAGGATAATCACAAAGCCATTATTGAGCATCAAAGAAGATTGAATCTAATCATGGAAGAGGTGGTAAAGAAGGAAATAATCAAGTGGTTAGATACTGGCATCATTTCTCCTATTTCGAATAGTGAGTGGGTAAGGTTAGTGTAATATGTACCAAAGAAAGGTGGGATGATAGTGGTTGCAAATAAAAACCATGAGCTCATTCCCACAAGGGCAGTCACTAAATGGAGAGTATGCATGGATTTCAGAAAGTTAAACAAGGCCATTTTATGGTACTAAATTAAGAGAAGTGCCATTTTGATGATGTTTGTTAAATCTTGACAGGGTGTTGCAAAGATGTGAAGAGACAAACATGGTACTAAATTAGGAGAAATGCGATTTTATGGTACAAGAGGGAATCATTTTTGGTCACAAGGTGTCAAATAAAGGATTGGAGGTGGACAAAGCGAAGATTGAGACCATTGAAAACCTTCCACCACCAATCTCGGTAAAAGGTATTATGAGGTTCCTTGGACACACTAGTTTTTATCGATGATTTATTAAGGATTTTTCTAAAATTGCTAAACCCTTGTGCAATCCTTTAGAAAAGGATATCCCATTTAAATTTGATGATGCCTGTCATGCTGCATTCATAGAATTGAAAAAAAAAAGTTGACATTTGCACCCATTATTGTAGTTCCTAGTTGGTCACTCCAATTTGAGCTTATATGTGATGCTATTGATCATACTATCAGTGCAGTATTAGGGTAGAGAATGGATAAGATTTTTCATTTTTTATATTATGCAAGTAAAACTTTAACTGAAACTCAGATGCACTACACCACCATTAAGAAAGAATTATTAGCCATTGTGTATGCATTTGACAAGTTTCATTCATACTTAATTGGCACTAAATTTATTATTCATATTGACCAATCTGCAATTAAGTATTTGATTACTAAGAAGGATGCCAAGCCAAAGTTAATAATATGGATTCTGTTGTTGCAAGAATTTGATTTGGAAATCAAGGACATAAAAAGTTCTAAAAATCAAGTAACAGACCATTTTTCAAGGTTAACGCATGACAACCAAGGTAAGGACATTACTTCAATCAACGAAATTCCCTAATGACCAATTGTTATATGTTGGTTAAAAGAATTTACAATGGTATGCTAAATTTGCCGACTTCATTGTAAGAAAGCTTCTACCTCCAAATTTAACTTCTAAGCAAAGAAAGAAATTTTTGCATAATGTTAAATTATATATGTGGGATGAATCATTTTTGTTTAAGCAATGTACTGGCAGAATGATAAGAAGGTGCATTCTAGAGGAGGAAGTTGAAAACATATTGAGACATTGTCACTTGTCAAAATATGGGAGACATATTGGATGAGATAGAACAATAGTCAACATTCTTCAATCAAGTTTGTATTGGCCAACACTATTCAAGGATGCTTATAAATTTGTTTTGCATTATGACATATGCCAAAGAGAAGGGAACATTTTTAAAAGACATGAGATGCCACTCAACAACATTTTAAAAATGGAAATTTTCGATGTCTAAGGAATTGATTTCATGGGTCCATTCATATCCTCATTCAACAATCGATACATTTTGATGGCTACTAACTATCTGTGAAAGTGGGTGGAAGCTTCAACCTACAAATGATGCTAAGGTGGTGATGAAATTTTTGAAGAAAAGCATTTTTACTAGATTCTGTACACCAAGAGTTATCTTGAATAATGAAGGGAATCACTTTTGCAATAAATATTTGACAGCATTACTCACTAAGTATAAAGTGACACACAAGGTAGCCATAACTTATTACCCTTAGACGAGTGGACAAATTAAAGTGTTAGATTGGGAAATCAAGAGAATTTAGAGAAAGTAGTATCTGCATTAAGGAATGATTGAGCTAGTAGACTTGATGATGCACTATGGGCGTATAGGAACACTTATAAAACTCCGATAGGCATGTCCTCGTATCAATTGGTATTTGAAAAGCATGTCGCTTCTCTATTGAATTGGAGCACAATGCATTTTAGGCTATCAAGAAATTAAATTTTGATTTAGGGATAATGGGTAGAGGCGTTTGCTTCAATTAAATGAGACAAATGAAATTCACTTGGATGCTTACGAGAATGCCAAATTATACAAGGAAAAGACGAAGTGATGGCATGATCAAAAGATTGTTGAGCTGCATTTCGAGTCAGGTCAGCATGTGTTGTTCAATTCATGATTAAAGCTATTTTCGGGTAAGTTGAAATCAAGATGGTCAAGACTTTTTATTGTGTCAAAGGTGTTTTCACATGGAGCAGTGGAAATAATTGATAGGTTGGCGAATGGGACATTTAAGGTGAATGGGCAACAATTGAAGCATTACTGGGGTGGAAATATTGATCGTCAACAATCCTTCATCCACCTTTTCAACCCTCAATAAGCTTCTAAAAAGTCTAGCTTGTTGGAGTTAGATCTACGTGGATTGATGTGATTGTGTAAAGCATGGATTTCAAAAAAATTTCTTTTATAAAGGAGCAAGCAATCCAATTACACAAGTAGAAACACACATCATTCTTATTGCAAGTAACATAATCACATTCTAAAAATAAGAATCCATTAAGTAAGAAAAAAAACATACCTTTTTTTTAGATTCTTATTTTTGGACACTACCACACCAACAATTGATTTATTGACTAAACAAGTTTATCACTTACTCTTCAAGAATGCTTTCAACTTGAATCTTGAGTGAACAAGGTGTAGAATGTTGGACTACAAGATAGCAATCGATTTTGTCTCTCTTTTCTTCCTAGAAATTAATGGTTATTTTTCTTTCAAAAAATTCAACGAAGAATGGGAGAATGGAAAAGAAATACGGCCAAGTTAGTTTGAGGAGAAAAGTGATAGCTAAAACTTTTTCAAGAAAAATATGTATTTTTTTTTCTAATCTCTTCTCTTTTTATTAAAACTCTTACCTCAAAGATTTAATCAATATCAAATACCTTTGAATCAATCTTGACCATCCATTCAGAGTTATGGAAGTATTAAACATACTTCATAATTATCAAAATTAAAATTAAAGAATAAATAATTTAATTCTTTAATTATCATTTAGAGTTCTAAATAAAATAAAACTCCTTGTTGAATAATAATTTTTTTATTATTATCCATCTTTATTTAAAAAGAATTAATAACAAATAAAAGAGTGATAGTCAAACATGGAGTCTCCTTTTATCAATATGGATGTCTAGATTCATTTTATAAAAATCTTCCTAACATTATCTTAATTTAAGACAACTCTTGTCTTTAATTAAGAGAAAAATATTTTATTTTGTTTAAATTGAGACAAATATGATTTCTTGTCTAGATTAAGACAAAAAAAATATTTTTCTTGTCTTAAATTAAGACAAACATATGTTCTTGTCTAAATTAAGACCAAACATGATTTCTTGTCTAAATTAAGACATAACATGTTTCTTTGTCTAAATTAAGACAAATATGTTAAAATTGCCATTTTTGTACACAATTGAATTAATCAAATAAAACATGCATTCCAACTTAAACAAGTTAAATTCTACCAAGCTAAGTGGGAAATCTATTTGGACATAGATATTCCAAGCTCCAATAGATTTAGAATTATTCATAATCTCATTAAAAATAATTCAAGCTTATTAA
>NW_018397265.1:2717771-2718105 GCF_002168275.2 Theobroma umbraticum
ACTCCACCATAGATTCATGGTTGTACTCTTGGATTAATTATAATTACAAGAAATAATTCAATATTTGATATTATTTATTAATTGTCCAATTGTAAACTTTAGACTGTGAACCCTCATAACCATTTAATGATAAATGATGAATTTATCATTTTACCCTTTATGTCAATTTTGTCCCTAGTCTCAAATTTCATCCAATTAATGATTTAAAACTTTATATCTAATCTTTTGAGTATTCAGATGTGATGAGTAGCTAATTCATCAATCCACTAGACTTGGGTTAATCACCAATCTTCTTGAAATCATTAGAAGTGATGTTAATACTATGAACTCCATT
>NW_018397265.1:2718115-2757292 GCF_002168275.2 Theobroma umbraticum
ATGTTCTTAAATGTTCATCTCGATTTTCAACATACGGAGTCTAGATCAATGCTATATGATGATCATGCTCATGGTATATTAAAGATTATAAAAAGATTAAACACAAGTCCACTATCCATCAGGATTTCAGTTCTACCATAAGCAAATGCATAAGTGTGAAATTATTTAAGTAATGGCTAAACTTAAATTTGATTCTCACATGATTCTAGTTTATGTTATAATGTCATTACTCAAAGTCAACCATTTCGATGATTTGAGACTTGTCATTCCCTTAAAATGAATCACATTTGTTTTGTTAGAAATAATCTGGACACTACAACCTTAACACAATAAAATAGCCAACTTTATTATATGATTGTGAATAATTTTTAGACTCAATTAAAATACATGTTTCCTATGTATGACTATTCATACAAATGTATTGTAATATCGTAATAGAATCATGGTACTTTAAAATGTACTTTCATTACAAATAAATTAAATCAAATTAAACATGAGAATATATTTGATTTCCAAGGCACCATATTCTCAAAATTCCTAACACAGCTAACAACTATAAAGAAAACATTTCTTGGGAGGCAACCCAAGTTTTTCAACCTAGTTTACTTAAGTATTCATTTTATTTACCACTTTTTTCTTATCATTTATGTTTCTTTTTTATTCTAATTGTTCTATGTTTGATTTTGCAGGTTTTAGGAATACAGTAAAGTAAGGTGATATTATTCAAAAAAAAAAAAAAAGAGCTATGACCCTCACATTGAGAGCCGTGGCCCTAAAAGTAAGTAATAACCATCCCACAAATAGAATGGTTAAGTGTCGCGGCCTTTATTACTCAGAGTCATGGCACTAGTATATGAGGAAAAAGATATAAAACGGAAAGGTTGAGCTTCATGGCCATCACATTAAGAGCCACGACGCTAGAATGAGGATTTCAATTAGCCCAAAACAAAGAGCTTGAGCACTGCGATGCTCAATCTTCAACATCACGACGTTGAAACGTGAAGCGTATTGTTTCAAGTGCAAACAAGTTAGAGTTGCAACTCTTAAAATAAGAGCCATGACGTTGGGTCAGGGCCTAGACCAACCCTATTTAAAAACCTATTTTGTTTTCATTCTTTTCATCTCCTTCGCCAACCACCTAACTCGAAAAAGCTCTTCTCGTTCTTCCCCCTTGAAAATTCTTGCATCCATATTCCTCACCTACTTGGGCTTTTAAAATCTAAAGTTTTTCAATTTATTCCATTCACAAAAAAAAAAAATTCACCATTCTTCCCTTTTTCCACATTTCCAATAAAGTGTTCTTCAACAATTTTCATTAGTTTTGAGATTTTGTTTTGATAGTATTGCCATTGTGACATTGCATAGATTTTGCATAATGAAAGGGTAACTTGAATGTGGTTGATGATGGTATGAATATTTTCTTCTTAACCATGCTTTGAGTTAGGCAATTTTTTTTGTTAATTGTTGATGATTATAGGGAAATTCTTACTAATTATGGGTTGGGTTCATAAAATCTTTATGTGCTTGTTAATGCATTTGTTGAAAGTCTGGTTGCTTAAGGTGTGAGTTGATAGAAATTTGCATGGTGGATGATGGGCATATAGTAGTAGTTGTAATTTTGGTTTTAGAAACAACTAGACTATGAGATTAACACTTGGTGATTGTGGAAATAATCTATATTGAAATAATTTGGTTTGGTTTCTTTTACACACTTATTATATTTTGTGCTAAAATTTTTAGATTTTAAAAATAATTGAACTCTTGTTATTTTGATTGGCTTTTATCTTGGTTGGGTTTTATTTGAATATTTGTAGTAATGGCAACTAAGTGTTCAAAACCAAGTTCAAGTGGGTCATTCGATTGAACAAAGTTTGTCTCAACTGATGCTTCAACAAGATATTATACTTTAATTATCAACAAAGTGTCCATTCCTGAACGAGGGTTAAATATTCCTCTAATCCATTATAAAGAGATATATCGAATGATCGGAGAATGGCATTAGCAGTGATTTTGTGACCAATCTAAAGCTACAGTTGTGCCAGTGGTAAGAGAGTTTTATGCAAATGAATTTGAGCATGTTTATGGCATTGCTTATATACATGGCAAGCAGTTACCATTCCACAATCAGGCCATCAATGAATTTTTTGGAACTCTAAACCTTGAGAATGATGAATACAAGTAATATTTAGGGAATCATCAAGATGAACAATGTATCGATATATTCTTGGCAAGATGAATAAAATACAATGCATTCAAGGTATATTCGATCGATACATTCTTGAATGTATCCATAGATTTGAAGCGAAAGCACTCAAAGGGAAAAATATCGATAAATTTTCACATGTATCAATGCATTTAGAGTAGTATGCATTCTACCTAAAATCCATCGATACATTGCTCAATGTATCGATAGATGTAGTTGAAATTGTACAAATGTATCGATACATTCCCAAATGTATCGATACATTACTGGGGAAAGGCGTGAAGCTATTTGCCCATTTTAAAACAAACCCTAAACTTTCCTTTTCTCTACCACTTCGAAAACCCTAAGCCCTAAATAGATTTTTGGAGCCATTTGGAGTAGATTGGAGCTTGAGAAACACCTTTAAAGATAAGATTAAACGTTTATCAAATACTTTTCAATTTAATCAGTTAATAACCAAGAAATATAATTTTTCAGCTTTGGTGAATCCTACTCAATTTGTTGAAATTTGGGAGTTTAGATTTGTGCAATGCATTTTCTAAGGTATGGGTTTAGCTCATTGGTGAAGAATTTGAGCTTGTGTAATGAATTGTTAAGAATTTAGTTATTTTTGGACAAGTTGGATACTTTCAAAAGTTAGGAAATAATTAGTTTTGTGTTGTCTTGATGTGTTTAAGGAGAGATTGAGCAATTTGGGTGTAGTTATGAGCTAAAAGACAATTGGAGATTAAGGATCGAAACTTGGTTGTGGGAGTGCCTCAATTGCCATTGTGAGTATTTATTTTCAAAACATCGTTTATGTTAATATTTAAAAAATTATTTTTTAATTAATATTTATTTAATTATTTGAAATTATAATTTTTGAGTAACCATTTTTAATAACTAATTTAAGGGATAGAAACAACTTTAAAATAATTTTTACAAATAAATAAATAATTTTTTTTATTTTACAGTAAATGATAATTTTTTTTTGAATTGGGAAAAGGAGATTCGAACTTTGTCCTTTAAGTAAGGAGATTAATCTTTACTTTATATTATAAGTTAAAATAAAAATAAAATCAATAGTTAGTATTTAACCTAATAAAATACTCTTGTCCTGTTATCCTTTTTGTTTTTGGGTGAAGAGAAAACTAAAAATTATTTCACAAATACAAAAATGACGTTCATTTTTAGTTCACAGTAAGGCAGATTCAAGAATTTTTTTGAGTGGTGTTATAATTAAAATAATTATAATAATTAAAAAAATATAAATATATTAAAATTCATAGACTAGAAATTTTAAGATTAAATTAAGGAAAATGTAAATTTAGTGCATTCATTTAACATTTTAAAGTAAAAATATCTAAGATAATTATAATTGTTCACAACTATCTTTCATATTTTGAAAATAATGCATGATAGCATCAATAGAAACACTATCAAATATATCTTTTTTAATATTTGTCACTAAGTAATTATTCATCCAAAATTACTACTCATTAGCATGAACTAAGATATTAGAATTAAGTAAAATATGATCTTATATAACAAATTATTAAATTCAACAACTAACAATAGGGCAATTTTGTATTTATTAAACAAAACTACATATAAACATTTACCAATCATATTAAGTTAAATACAAAAATTAAATAATCAAATAATATATCTACAAAATAAATAAAAATTAAATAATTAAATAATAATTATTTGATATGTAATACTATTTTCTATTAGCTAGATTATAATTATGAACTAAATTTATTAAATTAATAAAAAAATATTTTTATATGAAATATTTAAAAACTTAATTTAAATTAAAAATTACTTATAATTGAAGTTTAAATAAATTATTTTGAGAAAGTAAAAAACATACTTAATGACCGAAAAGAGAAGGGAAAAGATTTAAAATTTTAAATGGAAAAAGTAATTTAAGTTTTGATTTTTTTAATAAAATTTTAAATTATAATTTTTTTTATGTAATATTTAAATATTAATATATAAGACTAAAAAGTATTTGGAAGTGAGTGGTCTCTTCAACGGGGGTCCGCCTATGGTACTCAGCCAAGAACCAGTCAGTCACGAACTGAGCTGCTTCTCCCCACACTATCTAAAGGTTTCGTGGCTCAAGAATCAAATAAAAGTTAAAATTGCAAATCAGTTTGGAAATGAGATTCATCACCCCATAAATTGAGTCATATATTATTATAGTATTAGTATTTGTGAAAATGGCTCTTCACCTAACTTCCCTTTCTCCCTTCACCGCCACCACCAGCCTCTCTTTCTCTTCCACAGTAAGACACTTCCAACTTTAATTACGAATTTCATTTCCCTTTTAAAATTATTTTCTCTGAATTACACCTTTTTTTTTATTTGTTGAAACTTTGAAGAATATGAGCTGGCCACGGCGCACAAAAGCGATACGGCTGGTGGCGTGTAGCAATGCCGCGGTGTCTAGATACGGCCGAGGTCTTGTTTCTCGTTTTCTGTCATCATCCACTTTTTTATATATTTTTTTCGTAAGAAGCTGCTGTGGAATTTGTTTCGAATTTTGGTTTTTCAGTTGCTTATGAATATGATCCGGAGCTTCGCATAGTGCTTGAACTAGCCACGGACGCCGAGTTATATGAGCTTCAAAGAATCCTTTTTGGTCCTAGGTTTGTCAATTTTTCTTAATTTCCGTTGGCCAGAATCTCTCAGGTTTTCTTTGGTGTGTGTGTGTGTGTGTTTTTTTTTTTTTTTTCTCAATTCTTATTATAACTTTTGAATTTTGTTACAAAATTCAGCTACTTTAGTCCCTTGTTAAAGTCTGTAATGAATAGAGATGATGTGGAGAATGTGATGATTGAAGAAGATGTTGAGGAGCGAGAAGCTTTTATCGCAGCTCTTGAATCGCGTTTCTTATTCCTTGCAGCAGATGCCCGCTCAACGTTAAGGTTAGTGCCGTGGATGGCTTCAATAATTATTTTGTTGGATGCCTGATTGCATTGTTCGTGAGCTAAGCTTTGCTGGAAAATAAATTAATATATGATTGTTCTTGGTGGTAGAAAGTAACAATAAAATTTTTATCTCTTTTGGTATCTGCTGAGTTTCTGTTTTGATAGGTATCTCACCGATCTCATTTGATCTTCTCGTTAGGGGTTGGAGGCCTTCGTATAAAAACATCCTGCTCTCTGTGAGGAAAAAATTGAATATTCCTTGCTCAAGTAAATTGTCCACTGAAGACCTTGAAGCCGAAATTTTCCTTCATCTTTTGAGGGATTACTCAAGGTAACCTCATTCAATCTTAATCTTTAGCAAACGTTATCATCATAAAGTTCTTAGTGACTGCAAAAGCTTGTGATAGGAATCCAGTGAGCAAATTGATTGCTAGCCTAAGTTGGGAAAAAGATGTTGTTGGTCTGTTTAGTTTTGGAAATGCTTTTCATATTATATCTCCACTATTACAAAAAATATGATGAATAGGTATGGTAAATAACTAAGTTTGGAAACCCTTGTTTTTCTAAATTTCTAAAACACTGGACAACTTTTTTAAATTGTTTTTCAATTTCCATAAAATTACAAAACAAGAGTTCTGGAATTTAGTTATCTACTCCTTTTCTTTAATGGTCAGATTTAGAATAAAAGTGGAGATAGAAAATGGAAACCATTTTCCGAAACTAAACAAACCCTATAATTTTCTTAAAAGTGTAGCCTAAATAATGTCCATTTGGGGGAGATGGATAAATTTTAGTTGGTTATCTTGTGTAAGCTGGTTCTTGCTAGACTTGATTGGTGAAAGTAATTTCTTCAACTTTTCCTATATTCTTGCTGTTACAAGCTTGTAGAGAAACTTAGGAAACTGAGAAGTTGGATATGCTTGCATTGGATCGAAAGTTATGGGATAACAAGCTTATTTATTTAATTTTAAAATGAATGCACTGCCAATTGTCTTTTTTTTGTAATATATAATACCGAGTAATATCAACTAAAGTGTTCGTACACTAGGTAGTATGCTTTGTTATATAATTTCCCATCTCTCACTCCTTTTTTTTTTTCCTGAGTGGAAAATATCCCATCCTGGGGATTGACACTGGAGATTGACACAATAGTTTGTTAATAGGCAGTATTTGCACTGAGTGATTGAATTGGACATAACACTCTTCTACTGCATTTTTTTTGAAAAGAAAAAGTTTATTGTTTCATTGCATTGAGTACTTAATACATATATCAAAGGAATATAGTGAAGGTTTTTAACTTAGACCAATCTCAATCTTTATTCTTGTTATCCTGTACGATCAAGTTTTATGCTATGATTTAAGGAAAGATTATAACCCAAGTTTGTTTCCATTCCTTGTATTGGGCCAATTAGCATTTTTTAGATAGTGGCGTGGGTTATTTTGATTTTTAAAATGTTGCATCATGATTGTAAATTACTTCTACCTTATACAGTGTCAGCCATTATTATTGTCACTCATGTTATCAAATAAATTTGTAGAATCGCAGCTGAAAATTTGAATCAATGTGGTGCTTATATGTTGATCCTTTTTGTTCTCATCTAGTGTTAGAGTTGTGTGCTTATGAATTAACCTTTTTACTTCTTGCTGATCTAAATTTCTAATGTATCAAATGATAATAATTTGTTTAAGATGAAGGAAGAAAACAAAAAAGAAATAAGTTCTACATATGTACAGTGGTGACTTGTAGTTTGTACTTCCATGTTTAGTGATGAATCAGGAACTTTTCCGGGCTTATGGGAAAATAATAATATTTCCGACATACAAAATAGTCTAGAACTGGGACTTAGCCAGTGGAAGGTGCAGGTCATTGCTGCTGCTAAAGTTGGGGCAGCTGGGTTTCAATCAATGATTTTGAAGGTATTCATACTTTTCAAGTCTATTTTAATATCTGGTTGATTATTTTCATTCTTAATATTAATTGATATGTAGTTGTTTCCTTTTCTTTGTTTAAGGTGGTGGTATGCTTACTTTGGCAAAAATTTATCAATTGGTAAGATATTGGTTTTTATTAGTTTGTTTTATTTTGCTCTGTTGGTTATTTTATTGAGCTTTGTTTATTGCTTGTGGTAGTTGACGAAGAAATTGTCTGGAAAGCTGTTTCTGGAAGCGGCCAACTATTTGATGAAAAAGGAAGCTCTTAAAAAGGTACAAACTTAGTGTCATAGTTTGCTAGTTGTTGAAGGAACTGAACTATGAATGAATTGGGAGAGTCTGCATTTTATTTAATGCTAGTATAGGACATACTTTCTGTTTAAAAAGGTGGCTCTTACCTTATTAACAACTAGAGGTGTCAATTAAGCAAGTTATAATTTGCTAGTTGTTGAAGGACCTGAACTATGAATGAATTGGGACAATCTGTATTTTGTTTAATGCTAGGATACGGCATATTTTCTGTTCAAAAAGGTACCTCTCACCTTTTTTAAGAACTATAGGTGTCATTTAAGCAAGTTGTAATGAATTTGCGTTGGATTGTTTTAGATTCAGATTTAGACTTTATAGGTCATTTTGGGTTTTGAGTTGATTAGGTTCAAGTTATATCAGGTTTTTAGTCATTAATCTTTGACCAATTTGATTGGTTCAGGTTGGGTCTTGAGTGAATCTTTTGATTTGGCTTAGTGTTCAAATTTAATTTATTAGCAAATATCAATCAAGTTCGAGTCAGAATCTTTGAGGGATATAGGTTGCAGTCCTTTTTATGTTCTAGGCCAACAGGTTCATGTTACATAAGCTTCAGCTCACCTATGTTAGCTATTTGCCATGTTTGTCAGTGACCTCATTCCAAGTAAGATGGAATATTCATTCATGATGCATCTGTAAATTTATTAGTATTTCCTCTCTTGAATCCGTTGCATGTGGGTAATAAGTCTGTTGACCAAACAGGTAGCACATGTCCATAAATTATGTTGACTGGAAAGACTTAAACCTATTGAATTATAATTCTTTTTATGTTGGCAAATTTTCTTGCAATTAGTTGGTTTTATTTATTTATTTAATTCCTAGGGGCAATTTGCTTGTTGATTTGGGTAGAAATACCTTAACCTGTTAGACTACAAATTGATTTGATTTTCGGGATGTGAATGAAGAATGCGACTGACTTTGATGTTTGAAACACCCTTTTGTTTCTGTTTTGGTTAAAAAGGTAAAACCCATTTTAGGCTGTCTGGATTGAGGAGTATGGAGAGAAATGGAAGGGAGGGGAGGGTGAGCCGAGAGCATTGCCCTTTCCATTTTTTGTCTACCATCTTAATGGAACGGAAGGGATTAGGAGGGATGCATGTATGTGTTCAAAAACTCTCTGAAGCCGCCTTTTTAAAACCACCAAAATTGGGAACTTGAAGGGAAAGAATCTTTCCTTAAAATTTCTAGTTCTAGAGACAACATTGTCCTTAATTTAACATTGATTTAAAATATAAGGATACAATTGTAAAAGAACATGGTAGGTTATCATTTTCTTTTTTGTCCATTTCTTAACCAAACTGGGCCTGTAGAATAACTTCTAATTTCTATCACCTCTCTTCTAGGGAACTTATCTCTGCCACAGCCCCCCACCCACCCTCTTTCTCCTCTCCCTTCCTTTTGTGGCATCTGTGGCACATATATCTTCTGTGATTCTTCTCCTTCCCAAAGAGGCAAAGATAATATTTCATTGCATTTGGATTAGTCTTGAATGTGAGATCGCTATCATATTTCTACTTGCCTATGTATTCCTCAGGTTGTGCTACTTTCTTGATTATGGTGTAAATGTATGGTTTTTTAAAGATAAAAATGATGTAATGTAAATTACAGATTTAAGTTTGTGTTTTGCTATCATTTTGTTTAATTTTTTTGCTATCCTATATTGAACTGTAATGCTCTATCTATTTCTTTTAATATCATTGGAAAATTGTTTGAAGATACTATGATTTAAAACATACATCAACAACGAAACTTCTAAAATGCTTTTTCACATTCTTTATTTCAAGGGGGGACAGGTAGCTGCTATTAATCTAGAATCTAGAGCAGCCTTGCTTGCAGCTAAGCAGGTAATTTTATTATCATAATGAGTCAATTGGCTAAAAGATGATTTTTCATGTTGTCAACATACGTTATCATATGGTAAATAGTCTACAAATAGCAATGCATAAATGTGATTTAACAGTTGCAGCATCTAAATAGTGCATATTTCTTTTCATTTTCTTTGTTTTCCCTTCTCTCCAGTTTGTGTGTGTGTGCGAACAGAGAATACGTCATGTTAAAGCCTCTCTAGTATTTCTTTTGAAACAAGGTTTTCATGGTCTATGATAAAGGTTTAGAGTTTTAGTTGACTAACATAACATATTTATATAATCAAACTAAGTTGTCACCCTAGATACAACAGTTGTATTTTTATTCAATTAAGTTATTGTGAACTTAATTAATTTTTTCACTTCATTTAATTCTGTTTCAATTAAGTCTAACTTAATTAATTATTCTTATTTAATCCCAATTATGTTACTTAATGTGTGTGACCCATTAGGCTTCTAACATATTGGCAATAAATATAAATCTTAATCAAATATTAATTTGATAATTAATCTATATTTATAGATCACGAGCGGTATCTAGCAATACATTATGACCATTTAAATGTTAAACAGTCAATTAAAAAATTGACAAAATTCTTCAGTGATAAGCCTTTTAGTGCAATACAATCATTTAATCAAATATCCTAGATATGTCATAAAGTATGGCTTAGTGTCTACTTATGATATTTCATATTAGTTCTCATAATTCCTGACTAATTTTATGAATTTAGAAAATTAACTGTCCTCAAATTCATTATGATTTGGCCAAAGACTTTATTTAAGTTAATTAAGAATTGAGTACAAGTGATATATCACTTGGGGTGATAAATTCTGATTGCTCATTCATCTTATCATGTTTTATGGCATACCCAAAAACACCGTGTTAGCCATCTGGTCATCTCTAGACCCATAGGGTGAAACTAAAGTATGTCATTCTCCATATAAGATGACTTGGTGTTTCAAGTCCAAGGACTAGTTGCACGACTATCATATGTGAATATATTCCATAGACACTTGAGCGAAATACTAAATAGAATTCTCATAGCGGGTCATGTTTAGTGAGCCTGTTCTTTAAAAGCATTTACATGTTATTCATAAATATCCCATATACTTCAATCTATGAGATTGATTGTTCACTTCCCAAGTAAAGATACTTAACATGTACCAGTCTTTGAGCATTGTCAATGCTTTATCTTGACAATACAATGATCAAGAATAATTTTAGAAACTTGGCTTTGATGCATAGTGATCTCATAATTGTAACAACATTACAATGCTCTTACAAGACTTTTATGTTCCATGAGCTTCATCTAATTAGTATTTAATAATCCTTGATTATTGCATTAACATAAAGGGAAACCTCTATGGCATACCCAAAAACACCCTGTTAGGCATCTGGTCATCTCTAGACCCATAGGGTGAAACTAAAGTATGTTATTCTCCATATAAGACTTGGTGTTTCAAGTCCAAGGACTAGTTACACGACTATCATATGTGAATTTATTTCATAAACGCTTGAGTGAAACACTAAATAGAATTCTCATAGCGGGTCATGTTTAGTGAGCTTATTCTTTAAAAGCACTTACATGTTATTCATAAATATCCCATATACTTCAATCTATGAGATTGATTGTTCACTTCCCAAGTAAGGATACTTAACATGTACCAGTCTTTGAGCATTGTCAATGCCTTATCTTGACAATACAATGATCAAGAATAATTTTAGGAACTTGGCTTTGATGCATAGTGATCTCATAATTGTAACAACATTACAATGCTCTTACAAGACTTTTATGTTCCATGGGTTTCATCCAATTAGTATTTAATAACCTTTTATTATTGCATTAACATAAAGGGAAACCTCTATCATATATAGTTATGCAATTAAGTATGCATTAAATAACAATATATATTCCTTGACCTATCCAATTGGTTCAAGAGAATATACCCACAATTTCTTTTGAAACTAGGTTTTCATGGTATGTAATCTCGTTCGGTTTGATTGAAATTAATAAATAAAAAAGCAAGATAACTTCTGTCAATATATTTTCATGGGAAAAGCATTCTTTTATTATTGTGGTGCCAACATTTTTCTTATGAATAGTGGCAATAAACTAATATATATGAGCTATCTGTTTTATGCATGTTAAAACTATATGACCAGATTTTGTGCACCTGGTATTATTGTTCTAACATCAGTTATTTTTTCTCTCCTTCTTTGCCCCTTAAACCATGGGATAGGGCTTTGCAGGTGCTGCATCCAGATATGTGGGTTTGAGGAGTATGATGAGTTTACTTGGCCCACTGTATTGACTCTTTCTGATCCTGAATCCTTATCTATTGTCATTTTCATCTTTAGTTGTTATTTATTCATTTACTTTTTTCCTTGCATATCAAATTTTAGAAGTGCGTAAGTCTGCATAGAATTTTCTTTGATGCAATCCATCTTCTTAATGTTATATAAGACTAAGGCTTTTTGCTTGGTAGGGTGTAAAAGTGGAATGATGGAAGGTGTTGGGTGGGGTGGGAAAGTGGAAAGAAAATGATTTTCACTCGTGCTTGATAGGAGAAAAAGTGAGAGGAAAGAAAATACTAGGAGAGAGTAATGTTTTATGTCCTTGTTCACAAACAAATCATTCCAAATTGGAAAGATTAGAGGAGAGAAAATGGAAGAGATGTGAGTCAAGTGTACATATTTATAAGATTGTCCATCAGTTTTTAGATTTTACCATTTTATCTTAACTTACAAAGGGTATAATGGTAAAGTAGTATAATTTTCTGTTTTTTCCCTTTATTTTTCTACTCTATAAAATAATGGATGGAAAGAAAATTTTTTTTACATCCACTTTCGAAAGGAAATCTTCAGCCCCGAGTTTGCACCCTCTTTGGCCCGCAAACCAGATCTTGTTGTGTTGCCTGAATGGAAAGAAAAGAAGATCTTATTAACATTAACATCAAATTTCTGTTGAAGTTTAAACTTGTCAAGTTTGACTGCAAACTTCTCTTAAGTATAAAGATATCTCTGTCCTTTGAGCAAGAAAAAGACGTATTCAATCTCTTCCTTATCTATTTAATACTAATATTCCATATATATATAAATTAAAAATTTGAAAATGAACTAGTGAATTTTCAACTAAAGTTTGAGTTTGTTCTAAGTTACCTCATACAATACCCAAAAATAAATAATAAATAATAGAACTAGCACTTTCCTGCATTAGTTGCTTCAACTTGAAGTTTTCAATTTCTTGTCATCAAAAGTTAGAACCTTCACTCTCCTTTTCCACCCTTTCTCACCATCTATCTCTTTGCCCAAATGCATTGTCAATCATCATTGGTCCCTTTTGATTTCTACATCTTCCTTTTTTCTCCTAAACCTTCCTGATTTGCTTCCAATTTCACATGCTTTCATTGATCCGCTTTTCTTCAAAGACGTGAAATTTTGGATTTTCTCTGGCAATTTATTAGTTTTAATATCTCTCATTCATATTTATTCAGTTGTTGGTTACATTAGAATAAGGTCTACCAATTGTTAGATAAAACTTCACTGCATGTTTTTTACAATGCATGTGTTGATCGATGGAATCTGAAGGCTAGTGAAACTATATAGGAGCATAACCTTTTGAAGTGATATTGTCCAAACTTGATTTTATGCAGTACCTCATTAGCCAGAACCAGATGAATTATTGAGAGGAAGGATTGACTGAGAATAGATTACCTTCTGAAATATTGGAAAAAGGGTTGTTGTTAAGGAAAGTTTTTTCTGCTATGCATAAGGGAAGTTTGTTGTTAAACATTGAAAGTTTACTTTTCTTTAATTGTGCTATGTGCCAAGATTTCATTGAGGGGGCAAAGAGGCAAGGCATATTCTCATGGAAGAAGATTTTTGTTGTCCACTTTTCCATCTTTCCCACCAAGCGTACCAATGAAAAGAAAAATATGTTTTCCATCTTTCCACTTTTCTCCTCCAAGTTTCCATCTTTCCATTTTCAGATCCACCCTACCAAGCAAAGCCTAAATGTCTAAAATGTGCTTCATAGATGTGTGTTTTCTTCTCCTTTTTTCTATCAAATTGTGAGTGATGTACTATTGAAGTAGAAACATTAAAAATGAAAAATCAAACAGAGGCTAAAATCGATATAGAGTTGAAGCTGGAACAAGAAGACTAGGGCTAGGGTTGTAGAATCACTAATGAATAAATTTGAGCATATTATGGTTGCTTAATAAGTCTAGAAGACTAAATATTTATACTAGGCTTACAACAGTTTTAATCCCACTCCTTGGATACAAATAAACTCTGGCTAATCCAGGATGTTCAACATGTTTAAAGATCACCATGTTGTGCTTCAGAAAAATATGAGCCTTTCTCCTCCTGTTTCCTATCAAATTATGAGTAATGCAGTATGGATGTAGAAACAATGAAACAAAACAGAACAGAGGCTAAAATCAATGTAGAATTGAAGATGGAACAAGAATACTAGGGTTTAGGTTGTAGAGCTACTAATGAATAATATTCAAGTATATTGTGTGATGCAGTGCAGAAGTAGAAACAACTAAATGAAAACCAAAACAGTGAAAGAAAACCAGAACAAATGCTAACTTTAATCTATAATTGAAGTTGGAACATGATAACTAAGGTTTAGGGTTGTAGAACCACTAGCAGATAATATTGCAATATAATACGGCTGCCTAATGTGTCTAAAAGACTATTTATATTAGGGTTACGGCAACTTTCAATCTTAGCACTAATATATAAATAAGCCCCATCTAATCCTGGCCATTCAAACTAATTAAAAGATCACATGCTAGTAACATGACCAATTAAATAAATAAAAACATAATTACTCACTGTCAACTAGAGTAAACAACAAACATAAAGAAAAACAGATCAACATACTAAATTTTGGAATTCTCCTGCGTCAATCTCGTTTGGTTGATAAAAGGCTCTCCTCATTGGTGAGAACTTTGATAGCTTTAGCATAGATTTCTGGATCAGTCCTTTTGAGGTTATCTTCTGCGATCCTGGTACATATACTAGCTGCTTTACTCAACTTCTCCATAACACAGTTGAAACAAGGATCACATGAATACTGACATTTTTTGATTCTCTAAACCAGTAACTTGATTGCTCATTACTATTTCCACTGGCCTCCCATCTCTACATAGAAGAACTCCAATTCCAGCCTCTGATGCATCACACTCTACAAAAGTTAACTTCCCAAATTTTAGTAGTGCAAGGACCGGTGCCTCTGTTATCGAAAGCTTAATGTGTTTAATAGCTCTTTGTGCAGAATTTGGCCACTCAAAGCTGTCCCTTTTCAAGCATTCAGTGATACAGTTCATAATGAAACCGAAATTCCTTATGCACATAGAACGACCATAAGAACTTCGAATTTCTTTGATTGATTTGGGTGTTGTACGGTAAAACTTTGGCAAACACTTTTTTCTGACCTGCTTTCAATCCATTTGCCAAGACAATAAAGCCAAAAACACAATATCATAATACAAGAAAGAGCACTTACTCAGAATTCACATGAATGGAGTTAGACCATCAGAAAGGCCAAATAGCATCACTATTCATAGCGCCCTCTGGTGTCTTGTGTGCTATTTTTCCCTCCTGTACCAAACCTTAGTGAGCAACACCTCAACTTGTTTTTGCATCTCAGCTCACTGCAATGGAAGCATTCCTGAGAACCCAATCAGTTGAGTGGTAAAACATATGGCAATTAGTTATTAACCAGCTACTTAAACTCTTCTAGCAACCATGAACTCCAAGAGGATGCTTTGGTAATTCACCCTTCAAGTCATCTTGAACAAACTTGCTAACCAAAGCATCAATGACTCCACTTTCTATACCTCAACTTCTAATATCTTGATAAAAATCCATTTACCTTGCTGCCCAAAGATGAACCACCAGCTTCTGTTGTACTTTCCTCTTTTAGGGTGCAAAGCATACTTCTTCTTACCTCTATAACATGATAAAGTATTATGCTTAGTGAGATGTTCCATGTCATGATCAAATAGCGAAGGTCTACCCAACAGAATATGGGCTGCATCCATGTGTACAACATTAGACAAAGCTTCATCATCTAGATTACTACTTGAAGAAAATTTGGCCAGACACCGAGATGTTACCTGTATATCATTCCCCTTCTTAAGCCGCCCCAATTTATATGGATGAGGATGCTTCTCAACAAACAGCTTCAAATTCTCACTGCCTTCTTTGACATAACGTTCCCCATGTTCCCACTATCAATAATCAGATCATATATTTTGTTGCAGCAAACAATGTGCCTTCTAAAAAAGCTGCTTCAAGTCCAATCTTCTCCTTCTTCTACAACTGCCTTTGTTGTCATCACTTTTTGAACTACCAATGACTCTCCCTGAACTTGATAAACATCAATTGCCTCATTGTCTTCATCAGAATCATCATGAAGTGGTTGTACCATTTCTAAGGGTCTGGTAGCACCATGTGGTGGTGCAGTTGGAGGGGCTCCCTGCTGTGCTGCACCCTATTTTTTCACTGGATCCATAAGGATGTGAAAATGTGATTTAATGCAAAACACCCATGACGAGAGATGAAGAGGGGGACTGAAGAGGATTAATTGGAACTATAGATAGGGACGTGTTTTTTTGTTAGCTTATTGAAAATGGGGTCTTGAATAGTGCTAAGTCGCAAAATGTGATCCATATACTTAACTGGCATATTGGGAAAAGGCTTGTTTTCTTGTTTTTGTTATTGTTGTTGTCATTGAGATAGGCAGTTGATGCAAATATGGTCATCTTGACTGTTCTGGTGATCATCAACTCAGTAAGTCTGGTTACACCTTTCCTATAGATTTGAATGATCAATTTGTCTCAAATTATAACAAGCTGTCTTCAGCGTAGTAATTTACTTTTGAAATTTCGCTGTCTGTATTGCTGTCACTGATATTACTCTATGGCTTTCTCTGCTTGAAAATCTGCCATATATATAATATTATCCAATACAGGTTGTGGGGAACATTTTTGGCTGATGTTGTCATTCAGATGCTAGGAACTGATTATGCCAGAATCTTGCGAGCTATCTATGCATTTGCACAGGTAATTGATATCACTTCATTTTATAAAAGCTTAAGCATTGTACTATTCCCTTTTCAAATTGATTTGTTATCATTTAAATCTTCCATCAATATCTCTGATTTGAAGTAAGTAGAAGTTTGCCATTTTTTTTAATAAATCACAAAAGGTAATGATATTTATGATAAGTGAAATTTAAGCTAACATGGAAATCCATAAATATATTATATATATTGTTTTAGGAATACCCCAAGTAGAGAAAGAAATTCTTACAACCAAATTGTTGGTGTATAAAAATTGTGTTGAGGCAGGGATCATATGGAAACTACATATAAGCTGCTCTAATTGTTATAGTTAAATATCTTCTTGTGCATCTGGTCTGTCATCATAGCAGATTTGTTCAGTGCTGTCAGAAGAAATGGTGGAATGGAGTAAAGAAAAATAATATTCTTATTTTGTTACATTCAAACTTTTAGAATCCAAACTTTTCTCAACCTGTAAAAATAATTTGGTCAAAAGTTAACGGTTGGTGGACCATTTGTTATTGTTTTACAGTAATGGGATCATGATGTCATAAATATTTCAATATGAATCTGGCCTAGTTTGATGTCATAGTTGCGGTTGGAAATTGTAGTTGAAATCTTGATGTTGGAAAAATTGTTTGGAAGTTATGATCGAAAACTGTGGTGAAAAAGTATGGTCTATACACTAAAGCTTTGTTTGGTAGGGACAATGGAAAATTTGCTAATCTAATGTTTAGGTTTTATAAACACATTTGCTAATTTTGTAACCCAACCTTTCCTTCATTTTTTGGATATTATCTTATTGAAGTTGGGCTTGGCCTTCAAACAATGTAACTCTATTCAATAATATAATAATTGTTTACAAGGCTACACTATCAAATTGCCACTTTTATGATGAGATTTATAAGATGATTATATCATGTCTGCAGCATTGTAGAAGTTGTTCTAATTTGCAAATGGTTTTTTTTCTTAAACTCCACCTTCAGATCCGTATCACCCGAACATACCGGTTACCCTGCGAAGATGACTGAGTAGGTGTTAGATGTTCAGGATATTCCATGTATACGTTCTCCAGTAGTAGAAACAGAGCTTTAGTTTGGAATTGAAGCTCAGTGATCTTGTAGGTACATTCAAATCTATGAATGTTTTTACATCATAATATGTGCAGTTTAGTTGTCCCTTTTACCAGCACCTTTAAGTAGCCGTTTTACAGCTTAACTACAAACAACTTCTGTTTGCACATTAATTTTGAATTTTGTAGTTGGACTGTGGAAATTGAAGATACTACTAATCTTTCAGTGCAACGGAGGACAAGGTTTACTGATTTACAACTACAACTTATCTGGCCATCTATAGTGTTAGTAACTGCGTTAAGATTTAAATGATTTATGCTGTAGAAATTGCATAATTATAAAACCTTAAAATAGCACCAATTGTCTAAATATTGGAGAGTTTCCTAGGCTGGTTGAAGAAATTTTTATGTCTAACATGCTATGTCTAAGAGAAGTGGTATCCTTTAATCATGATGCTACTGAGGAAAGTTCATCTGTTTTTGTCCAATAGGCTTATTGCCTATTCCATCAAGGCAAGATTCCCTTCTGAGCCACCATCACATATAAGCTTTCAGCAACGGAGGAATAATAAAAGGTTGATGATATATGTTCTTGGTCAAAACATGATTTTCCTGTTTTCTACTTTTTTTTTTTTTCTGGAAGTATATCTTGTGGTATAAAGAGCATCTGTACCATTATTCTGTTGATGTAAAAGAAAAAATGAAGAGGTCAGGACATACATATGCATCAGTGTCTTAGATAAGTTAATTCTAGAAGTTGATTAAAAATAAAGAAATACGGAGCTTGGCGCTCGTGGTTCGGGATTATCTTTTACCAGAATGATTCCTTTTGGCTGACTTCCTATGGCAAAGCTTTGCCGCTATCTGTATAAACTCCTTTGCCTCTTTCTTTATCTATTGCATTGTGTATTCATATGGAGATGATTAGTGTATTACATACCATTGCCAATACAGTCTGGGCAATTAATGTTGTCTTGGTAGGGAATCAAATACCACTTGATAAGTTGAAGACATTTTTTTTTTGTACAAATTTCGTCAAATGAAAAAATCTGCTATTTATTATCATTTGGTAATCTACTTCGCTTTTCTCCTCTCTCATCTAACATTTTTGACTTTCATATGTAAGTACAGGTATTGTTGTTTCAATGGCATCCCTTTCTGTTGAGGGAGCTATGGAATGCATTTATAGTAGTTATCCATTATTTTGTTTATATCCTCCGAGCATGCTCTCTTATGGAATTTGTTTGCATAGTGTGTGAGAAACCAAAATAATGGATATATTTTTTATATATTATAATATATCGTACAATATATATCGCGCGTTTAGAACATGCTCTTTGTAAACTTAGTATTAATGGAATTTGTTTGCATAGTGTGAGGAACATATAAGAATTACTGAATATAGTGTTACGTATGAGTTTCAAATTTCTAAAGAAAATGCCACCACGTTGCTGGCTTTTGTCTCCGTCCTAGTGGCATGTTTGACAAGGAAATATCAAAGGGAATTCACACGTGAGGTGTAAAATGCTAGGGAGGTAAACGTCTCCACAACCGGCGTAACAATTGAAGCCTAAGCCCGGCCCAAGTGGATTATTTTGTTAGTAAAAAGTTATTTTACTGAATTTTAATTTTAAAATTTCTAAAATTATCATTAATAAATACTAATATAATGGTATTATTTTAATATTTGATAATAAAAATATTTGACATAATATTTAAAAAATTCTTATACTATTTAAAAAGTTTAAATATGTTTATATTTTTATTATGTTTAATCAAGTTCTTATATTATTATTTTCAGTTAAATAAATTATTATATTTTTATTTTGAGTTAAATTTTTATAATTAATTATTTACATAGTTAAAATATTATTGATCATTATATGTTGTGCAGAGTTGATATGACATATTAACATATCATAATTAGTGGTGATGTGGTATGTTAATGTATTATAATTGATGATAATGTGATATATTAACTTAACATGTTAACATAATCATGTGATATTTTTCATCCTCCATATCAATATGGTATGAATTTCATAAAATAACAAGTGATAGTTTGATTAATGATAATTAGTCAATCATTAGTTATAAGAACTTGTTTGATTAAAAATAAAAGTATAAGGGCTTGACTGCATGCAATAAAAGAATAAAGATTTATTTGAATTTTCTTGAGTGGTTTAAGGACTTATTTAAGTATTATACGAAAATATTTTAATGAATAGATGGTGTGAAGCTTGAATTTAGCTTTAAGACAATGTCTGTTAGACTCAATTTGTGGACATTATAAGGAGAGTTGCCATGCATTTTATCTTGGCATTAATACAACATGGTGTACTAAAGCACAAATTGAGAACGGAAACCCAACGTGGGTTTCTTTGTCTATCTTTCAATATATCTTTTCTTCTCAAGCCTTAGTATTTGAGTATGTCGTTAGTAAATTGAGTCTTATGATGAGTAATTGCTTTTGTCTAGGTGGGTATATCGTTTAGAACTTGAGTGGCTTCCAAAGATGTGGAAAAGTAGCATGCTTTTGCAAATATAGCCATTAGACCACGTATATCCATAGTTAGAAGCCGTGGCAGATGCAGTTAAGATTAGTAAAGGTAAAGACACCCATTAGTGGACATGTGGAGGATCAACCTCTTGAAGTTAAGATTAGACACCCAATTGGAGGTGTGACCTTAGAGGATATTGCAATAAGTCTGCATGGGGTTAGTCGGACCATGGAGGTTATAGCTCAAGAGTTATTAGAGTAAAGGCAATAGGGCGAGGTTTATGTTTATTTACATATATTATGTGATACTGATGTTAAACACCAAAAGTGGTGCCAATGACTTATGATGCTAATGGTTATGAGACTAAAGTGTTAATAAGTATAAGAAACATGCACAACTATTGACAATTGTGATAAATGTGGATATTGATGAATGAAAACATACATATATTGTGAAACCTTGATTTTTCATTAAGTGGAACTTAGTGAAATTAAGCTTTTATGAATTTTAATTTGATATTAAGTATTGAGTGAATTTTCCCCAATTAATTGATTATGAATCTTTATGAATTAGTGTTATACTTGTGGATGATCAATGGATGAAAAAATGAATGAGAAAGGAAACCAAAAGAAAGAAATTTTGCAAGTTAAGGCATGAATTGTCAATCCCATGGCAAGAAGGGTTGATACCTAAAGGCATATGATCTTAGGCTAGCTTATGGAAATGGCTAGGATGGACCCCCAAGGAAGGAAAGGTTGATCCCTACAAGCACAAGCTTTGGAAAACCTTTTGGAATTTCCTGAGTGTTGTTCAATTTTCTACCTACACAAGTATACATATCGCAAAGATAATATAGAAATTAGTAGAGTGTCGATTGCATAGAGAATTGAATTAGTCCTTACTATTAACTACTAAAATTAATACACCCTAATTTTATCTAAACAATTAAAATTAAAAAGAAAAATTTAAACTAATAAACTAATAATTAAAACTGATATATCAGCAAAATTACTTTTAGTGATTATCAGACCTAAAATTATGATATCCCTCAATACTTCATCTGAATATTGTCTCTCTCTCTTAACTCAATTTAATAGATTAAGTTGCTAACTTGGAGCCCTAAATTATTTACATGTCTCTGTCAAGTTTCTCATAAAAATACCTCTCCTAATTACTTTACTATATGTCTATACAAATTAAATTAAAGAAAAAATTCATTAAGTTTGTGCTCTAATTTTGGCTACGTATGGCTCATAGGTGTATGTCTACCTTATATGCAAATCAAACCACCTAATCAACTAAGTACATTTGATCATACACTATTCTATTCAAGGTCTATCTAAATCTCCTTCGTTAAGGTTTAACCTAGGTTTCCAATTCAATATAATTGATGGCTAGTCAACTCGAAGCATTAAAAATAGAATAAAATAAACAACCTAAATCCATCAAACATAAGTAAAATAGAGATAAATAATTCAGACTACATATTGAGTTTAATCATAATCATATATTAATGAATTAGTTCCCCATCAAGTCACACATTATCATCAAATAAAATTTTAATATTAAAAACAAAACCAAGAGAATAAGAGAATAACAAAAAGATAGAAAAAACCCAGGATTGTATTCTTGATCTCTAAATCTCCTTGAATCCTTCAAATTTTTCTCAACTTCAATGAATTTTTGGCTTGACTCTTAGTTGTTAATTTGGTGTTTTGTTCTTTTTCTCTCTTGTTTTAAAAGTCTTTTGAAAGGTTGTTATTATAAGCTTTGAAGTTAGGCCAAGTTAGGTGAAGAAAGAAGTCAATTTCAGCTAAGATTTCCTCATCAGACTATGTGGGCCGTAGCCTTACCCAACTAATTAACAGAAATCATAATTGTTCTAAGACTACTATAGTACATCAACTTTGACAAGATTTTTGACCACTTTTCAGGCCAAACTAGGTGAAATGGTAAACAGGAACGTTGTAGATTTTTCTCTTATCTTTGCCATGGTCTAAGAATCATCTCGTTTGGAGCTCTTTAGAGAAAGTTGTGGCCAAAATACCAAAATATGTGCAATGCAAGTTTACATCTTGAAATTGCTCTTCTTCTTCCATTAAAATTCTTTTTTCATCAAGCATCTACAAAAGCACAAATAAATCAATAATAACCTATCTTAACCACATTAACACCAAATAAAGCATAAAATTAACTAAGATTAGATTGTCTCATCTAAACTAACTCATTCAAAATAATTAATAAAACTTACTAATTTCTATGTATTACTGCAAGAACTACGCTAAATTACAATCAAATTTAAGCCTAAATAACTCTATATCATAGAGTTATCAGTAAGATACCCCCAATGGTTAAATGGTCTATCCCTACAAGATAAACACTCAGACAATTTTGGAAAAACAAGGATCGAACCCCAAAACACAAAAGGTCAATCTTTACATACTTTGGACTCAAAATTAGCTATTGGAATTTGGTAGGATTAACCCCTAAGCTTAAAAGGTTGATCATAGCATCCATAGGTAGAAAAAATTAAAGCCCCAAGGTTGACTTCTAAGGTTTAAAGGGTTGATCTAAGGGTTCTAGCATGGAAAAAAAAAATATAAAAGCCAGCTCGAGCCTTAGACTTCATTTTCACTCTTTCAACATCCAACTCATCCCTAATAGCCTCCAAACCCTCCATCAACTTCTCAAGACCCCATTTAGTAAAGATTTAGCCTTCCAAACTTGAATCTAAGATAATATTTGGCATTTTTGGGTTTGAAACTTATAGTTATGTTCTAACTCTAGGATTTTACAAATTTAAGCTCATTTAATCCACTTCTGAGCTAAGAATTTTGGGGGTTTTGCTCTCTAAGAAAGTTATGAAGGTAAGGATACTTAAGGTTGTTTACTGTATGGTTTAGGTTTGAAGTTTAGAAACTTATTGGAGATCAGATGAAGAATATTCAAAAATTCAACTGGTTTCAAAAATGGATTTTATTAGAAGCTAAAATACTTACTATGGGAATTATTGTGTTAAGTGATTGTTTGAGCTCAGGGTCATAGAGCAAGCATGATTTGATGACTTGAAATTTAGAGGAAATCATTTCTTGTTAAGGTGAATGGGTACACCTCTTTAAAGTATTTTATACGGTAAAACTAAGCATGATTTAACAACTTGATTGCCTTGCAAGATTTGAGTGCTATATTGACTTCAATAAATCAATTTGTATGAGTACAATTATTTTCAATGAAGTTTTCAAATCAACTATGTAAGTAAATACACCTACTACATATTAGTTTTCAACTTAGGAGACATGCCCTTTCAAATGCTTTTATTCAAATTATTCTCGAATGAATGTATGTTGCACGATTGGTAGAAGCCTAGGTGGATAAATAGATACGCACCCAATTATATGTGAATGTGGAATGTTAAAGAACCCACCGTGGCGTAGATGCTAGTGGGGGTGAATTGAAACGCCTCCATAAGAAGGTGAAAGTGGATGTCAAAATGCCCACCAACATAGAATGTGAGGGTGGATGAGTTAGTGTCTACCACTTGAGAATTTTGTGTGGATGTATAGACCTCCACCAATTAATTTAAGAGATGAATGATATGATGAGATGTAAGATAGTCTATTTTTTAGAATTATATATATGAATTTCTATTGTGTTACAATACATGAATAACTGATTGATTACTTCAATATGGATCTAGAATATATGTGACGAATGCCGATGATTTGAGACCAAAGATCTTAAAGGAGGCCCACGTGGCAATATATGTAGTTCATCTAGACACCACCAAGATGTTCCATGACTTGAGGGAAATGTACTGGTGGGAAGGCCTTAAAAGAGATGTGGTCAAGTGCTTAGTGCCAATAGGCTAAGGCAAAGCATTAAACACCCGTCGAACTATTATTACCTTTACCTTTTCCGAAGTGGAAGTGGGAGCATGGTTTTATGGACTTTGTGATTGAACTACCTCGTATGAGAAATGGGTATGATTCCATATAGGCGATTGTGGAGTTGCCTCTAGTGAACATCTGTCTTTTCTTAACTTAAGGATCCTCTAATGCCTTTGCCACAAAATCATCCTTGTCTTCGGCCTCATTGATTCTATCTATCAACATTGATCTCATTCTGAATGGGCTAATAATGCATTGGTATCATCAACTTCAAATCGAGTGCCTATATCGCCCAATTCATACATACATTGTATCAATAATCTCTTCTCCACTGAAATGTGGGCTGAACTTCCCATAGATTTTTGACTCATTGCATCTACCATCACATTGGGTTTATCGAGGTGATACAATATTGTACAATCATAATCCTTAAACAACTCTATCCATCTACATTGCCTAAGATTAAGATCTCTTTGCTCAAAAATGTATTTGAGACTCTTGTGATCTATGTAAATCTTATAAGTCTCACTACACAATTAGTGCCTCCATATCTTTAAGGCAAATACTATAGGGTAATTTTGTTTGTGCTTTTTGAGTTGCCTCGACTTGTACGCTATCACCTTTACATGTTGCATCAGCACACATCCTATTTCTACTCATGATGCATCGCAATAAATCATATAACCCATCGATCAACATGGCAAACTCAACATTGGAATTGTGGTATGTAAAGTCTTGAGCTTCCTAAAACTCTTCTCACATGCATGTGTCCATGTAAACTTAGCAACCTTTTATGTCGACTTAGTCACAAGAGCAGCAATCTTGGAGAAATCCTTAACAAACTTCTTATAGTATCTGACCAACCTTAGAAAACTCTACATCTAAGTTAGTGAAGTAGGACTTGGTCATTTCTCTGTTGCCTTAATCTTCTTGGGGTCCACCATTACTCGAGCCTTAGATACTTTGTGGCCCCAGAAGCTAACATTGTCAAGCCAAAACTCACACTTGGAAAACTTAGCATATAGTTAGCGCTCCTTCTACGTTTGTAGCACAATCCTCAAGTGCTGCTCATGTTCCTTCTGACTCCTCGAATACATTAAGATTTCATCAATGAACACAACCATAAACTTATCCAAATATGGTCTAAATACCCAATTCATTATATCAATAAAAGTTGCGAGGGCATTAGCCAAACCAAATGACATAACCAAAAAACTCATAATGACCATACCTCGTGCAAAATGCAATCTTGGGTATGTCTACACTTTTAATCCTTAACTGGTAATACCTCGATCATAGATCAATCTTAGAGAAGCACTTAGCCCTTTGCAACTGATCAAACAAATTACCGATACAAGGGATGGGACACTTGTTGTTGATGGTCACTATGTTCAATTGTTTATAGTTAATACAAAACCTTATCGAACCATTTTTGTTTCTTAGACAATATTGATGCACCTCATGTTGAGACATTAGGGCTAATGAAGCCCTTGTCCAATAAATCCTCCAATTGATCCTTGAGTTCTTTAAGCTTGACTAGTGCTGTCAGGTATGGTGGTATAAAGATTGAACTGGTGTCTTGCACCAAGTTTAGGCAAAATTCCATTTCCTATTTTGAAGGCAATCTATGTAACTCCTCTAAGAATACATCTATTAATTCCCTCATGATTGCTATATCTACCACACTAGCTGCCTTTACTTGTATGTCTATCACCATGTCCAAAAATCCTTTATATCCATGTCTCATTAACTGACTAGTGATCATGGCTGATATCATGTTACTTGAGGCCAAGCTTCGATTTCCCTGCATTAGAAGGGTGTCTCTTCATGGTAGTCAAACCTAACCCTTTTGTGGTGACAATCCACTCTAGTATAGTTGGGAGATAACCAATCCATCCCAAGAATCACATCAAACTCAAGCATATCCATCAATATTAGATTTGCTCTAGTGTCCCTCTCCTTAACTCAGACCACATAAGCTTTATACTCATATTTCACCAAAAACACCTCCCTTAAGTGTGTGAAAACTACCAAGTCTTACCCCTTCCTAGTCTAACTGCTAAGTATGAAGATACAAAAGAATGTACATCACCAAGGTCATATAATACATGTGCATCAATGGAACATACGGGTAGTATATCGATAACAATTGTATTAGATTGCTAGGCATCTTATTGAGTCAAAGCATAAACTTTGGCCTATCCATAACTAGCGGTACCTTGTGCTCCAAATATAGTTTTTGAAGCTTTACCCTAGGTAGTTATACCAGTACCTTTCCCTCTACCTCTTTGCCTCTTATAGGCTGCATAGCAACAAATGAGGGTGGCAAAGCTTCATGTGCATACCCTTGAGTATCTCTTTTAGACAAATGACTTAAAAAAGCACTCTTTAGCAAAATATCTAGGTTGTCCACAAGTGTAACATGACGTGGAACCTTACATGCACTATCCTTTATGCTTCTTACTACAAGTGGAACATGAAGTGAAAGAAAGATGTCTCTACCTAGTATCCCGTTGATCTTGAAGAGAAACCACTCTATGATGTTTACTAACTTCGTCCTTCTTGGTACCTTTCCTCTAATACAATCTTTGTGAACCTCCATGATGGCCTTGAAGGCTTGAGGAATCTCTATGGCCCGAGTAACCTTTAGTGTTAGCCTTTTAGGGTTTAAGTCCAATTTGATCGACCCTCCACATCTTTAAGCTCTAACCTCTAAGCACAATTTATTACTTTAGAATAGCTGGTGAACTCATGTGATGTTGCAATCCTATATAATGGGCGTAATAGTCCATTCATGAACCTTAAGGTCAACATCTTCTCCATGACAATCAAATATGGAGCATACCTAGCTAACTTAGTGAACTTAACATTATATTTTGCCACTAACATGCTTGGTGTTTGCATTAAAGTCTCAATCTTATGTGCTCTAACTTATTGCAAGCTATCTAGTAGGAAATGCTTGAAGAATGCTATGCTAAACTCCACCTAAGTCATTAGAGTAACATTAGGTGCCCTGTCACTATACAGTATCTCATACCATTATCGGGGCTACGTTGTCAAGTCGAAAGACAACAAGCTGAACTAATCTAAAGTTGGTGCAACTTTAGGCATTACATATCATTGATATCTCATATAAAAATTCTTGAGCATCATTTGTCCCATCAAATCCCAAAAATCGTGGAGGTTTCAACCTCATAAACTTTGACTGTGGAACCTTTAATGTAACTCTAGTAATGTTAAACTCTTAGTGGCCATCATAGCTTTGTGACCAAAGAAAGGCTTAAACAATAAAGTGGCCCTTACCCTTTTTTGTTTGATCTCATTTCTTTTAAAGTAGTAGCTTCATAATTTGACTTACTCCTTGTAAGTTGATGGCTTGATCCTCTAAGGTCACTACCTTCGCTAGAGGCATTGCACCCTCTAGAGCCTATCCCATAACTATTGCCTCAGGACCCTATCCTTCGACCTGTATATCTTCTAGCAATAGGCATATGTGGTCTATCAATAGTCTCCGCGGGAACCCCACACTCTGCCGTGACTCTAACATTAGGCCATGTACTAAGTGGCATGTCTCATTGAGATAACAGCAATGTATATTGTAAGATTGAGCACCATAAACTTACGACAATTCTAGATAATTCTCTTAAGTATAAAGGGGTTAAACAAACAAGGAATTATATACAGGTCTCTCGTTCTCAATCTGTGCCTAAGTACACAAAACAAAAAAAAGATTTTTACATATGACTCCAAGCATTCCATTGATCATCAAAAACTACCTAGGACTCTATGAATCTAGAGCTCTGATACCAACTTTGTCACATCCCATTTCCTAAAGGAATTATGACCAGCGCATAAACCTCAACGAGCATGGCCCTTTAAGCCCATGTAAGCCTCTTAACATCAATTAATCATCAATCATATATAAGCATAGATAAAATGTTAATATAAACATCCATGTGTCGGCATAGGTACACAATTATGGACTTTTTAATGTAAAAGGTGTACACGCTTCATTCATAAAATATGTACCCAGTATATTTAACAAAAGTTCTATAAAGCCACCCCAGGTGTTCATATAGGCTGGCAGGCCATTATTCACAATATTCACATAATCTCTTGATAAATAATTCACCATTCCAAGGCTTAACATTTGAGTAACAACATGTATATAAAAGACTGAAATATAAAGATTGACTCATCAGTAGAACATGACCCGGATTGTTAGACATCAAGTGGTTGCTAAACACCTACCAATGAAGGATGAATGGATCATGTCTCCGTGACACTTGTTGCTAGCAAGAGACTGATATCATTGATCTGCAGTAAAATTAAATGGGAAAAATAATGTGTAAGTCTCAAATACTCTGTGAGTGGATGGGAAAGGAACAAACCAAAGGATAAGAGTATTTCATAGAATTCAAACATAAGGTGCTAGTCACCCTTTGTTGAAAACTAATACATAATAGAATATTGGTATACATAGCAGATTCGTAAACATTTTGAAAACCATTGTGTCAATCATATCACAATCACTAATAATTTATTTTCTTAGAAAATCATTTTCATTCTTGAAACTCAAATCCTTTGGTAAACTAGTTTAGAGATATTATCTCAACATACATAAATAATCTTTTCATAAAAATCATGCTTGCTTCACATATCAAACTATTTTGAAAGTGGTGTATCCATTCACCTATTTAGAGATTCAATTTTTAGCTCCAATCACAACTTCGCTTTGGTGAAATCGGTGGAGTTTTTAAGCATTGCTATCATACAACATTCATTCCAATGAATTCCTAAAATAAAAATCTCAAAATAATCCTCTTAGGCAGTTTCAAAATTTACTCACTTTTAGCTAAATTAATTTTCTAGCTAAAACCCATGATTAGAAACCCGTTAATCTTTCATCTTTACCTTAAGTGAGCTTAAATGCTTAACTAAATCACAATGCCTTTAAGCTTTAATCAGAAACAGAAAATTTGGGCAATAAAATCATTTCTTTCGAAACTAAAAATCAACATTTATAGTTTCCAAAGCATAAAAATGTCATTTTTATCATTGAAACTCAAAACCTTTTTAATGATCAAATATGAAGATTTGCATCAAAAATAGGTTGAAAGAGCTTAAGTTAAGAGAAATACCTTAGAAAAACTGCTGAGGGTTGGAAGCCCTTAAAAAATATGAGCTATTTATAGTTTTGAGTGTGAAATATAATTTTACCCTTTTTATTTTTTTGAAAACGACAAAATGTATTGATACATTTGGGCCATGTACCTATACATTTGGTTCTAAAAAAATTATATCGATACATTATGAACATGTATCGATACATGACCATATGTATCGATACATGACCATATGTATTGATACATCATAAACATGTATCAATACATTTGAAACATAATGCAGTTTTTGAGACAAATTACTTGTAAAACTTGTCCAACTTATTTACGTTTTTCCTTTTTCTTTTTTTTACTCTCCATTTATTTAAGATATTTAATGTAAATGAGCGAACAACCCCCAATTTGGATTCAACAAAAATATCAAAAATATCAAAATTCAAAAGAATCAAAGTCTAAATTTTGACTTTAAGAATAAACTTGAAAAAGTTCGATGGAAATTAAATTTGTAGCTCCTATTTACCATAGCAAACACATTCTAAATATTATGAAAAAATCATTTTTGGTTATCTAAAAATCAAGAGAATCATTACCACCATTTTTAATTTTTAAAAGATTGTTCTATAAAAATCACATATTTTGACCTCTTCCAAATTTAGAAAATTTTTTAATTCAAAAGTAATAGACAACCAAAATGTCAATGAATTCTTTTAAAGGTTAAAAGTGGTTTGATGTTCAAAATATGTAATCTATATGCTTACCTAAGGATTTTCTAACTTGTCCTCTTATTTAAGGATACTTAAGGTTGTTTAATATGTGTTTTGGGATTGAAGTTTGGAAACTAGTTGGAGATTAAATGAAGAACATTTGATAACTTGACTAGTTTCAAAATTGGGTTTTGCTAGAAGCTAGGATACTTACTATAGGATTTGTTGTGTTAGGTGATTATTAAAGCTCAAGATTGTAGAATGAGTAGGGTTTGATGACTTGAAGCTTAGAGGAAGTCACTTCTTATCAGGGTGAGTGCGTATACCTCTTTAAAGTATTTTATATGGTCAAGCTAAGCATGATTTATTGACTTGATTGTGTTGCATGATTTGAATGCTATATGTACTTCGATAAATCAATTTGTAAGAGTGCAAATGTTTTCAATGATGTTCTCAAATCTACTATGTATGTAAATACACTTACTACATATTAGTGATAACTTTATTATATAGAGTTATTTTGACAAATTGTGGGGACTTAAGTGACTAAGTGTTTGAGATTTTAGGTTTGAATTTTAGTATTTTAGTTACTTTTCTTAGTTAAGTTTGATTACATGTTGATTACTTTAATTTAAATTTTTTTAGTTAATTTTATGTTATTTTGTTCTAAATTAATGTTAAGAATAGTTATTGTTAACTTTTCCCATTGCTTTTATAGAAAATTTGATGAGAAAGGCTTACTTGATGAAAAATCGTTCAAGTATGGTGATGGCTTCATTCGTATATATTGCAGTATTTCAAGGATAACTTAAGCTGCAAAATTCCAATTGACATGATTCTTGATCCATTGAAAGCTAAGAGACAAGAATATAACATCCTCGCTCAGATCAGATCGAGGTAAAAATCATGTTGGAAGTGAAGGTCATGATGCCAAGATGCTTTAAAGCATCATATTAACACCAAAGAGCACAGCACTATAGTGTTGAGGAAGTGAGGCCACAGTGCTAGAAAAAATTGGTGCACCATATATTAGCCTAAGGCGATGGCACCAGACAAATTTTCTAAAATAAAAATTCTTATAAGATTTTAGAAATTGGATTTTTTGGAGGCTATTTAAGGGGTCTTTTTCAAAGGTTTCCAATAAAGGATGACAAGCAACTATTCTTGATAAAAGAGCCAAAAACAAAGCAAGAAAGCTAGAGAATTTGAGGGAGAATTGAATCAATAGCTTTAACTATTAGTTTCTTTCTCTACTTTTGTGTTTTTCATATTTTCTTGACTTGGATTAATGGCTAAATTTCTTTGGATGATATTTTTATTAGTTATTATGAGCTAAATTATCTTTTTAAGCTTATGGTTGATTTCAACATGTAATCTGAATATTTGTTTCTCTTTTATATACTTTGAATGGTTATAGTTTTGCTTATTCAAATCTGTTCTTACTGCTTTCAATTGTTTGGCCAATAATTAAATGATTTGTTAATATAAATGAGACTCAACAAAGTAATGGTAGATTATACTAAGATTTGAATAGTATTGGTTCAGGTCACTTAGGTGATCTAATTTGCAATTAGGGTAAACATATGCCTAAATGCCATACACAGCCAAATTAAAACACTAGCTTAATAAACCTTATTTAATTAATTACTATAGGTATATGGGGACTTAATTAAGTTAGGTATTTGTAGAAGTATCTCAACAGAGACTTGTGCATAGTTGGGATTATAGGATAGCAAAACCGCCCATGAATGTATATAATAAGAGAAGCTAGTGTCAGATAAAGTATTGAATGACCCATAATCCTAGGTTTTAATTTATTGCCTTTCTCTATTGAATTTTTATTTTTTGTTAATTAGTTTAGGCTTTTATTGAATTTAGTTTTAATTAATTGTCTACAAAATTAAGTTACTTGAATAAGATTAATTTGTCATAATTTTAGTACTTAGTGAAAAATTAAGAGCAAATCTCTGTGAGATACGATTCTGGACATATGTCTATATTACTTGTTCGATGTGTATACTTACATGTGCGAAATTGATGACAATTAGTTTTCAACAAAAGGGGACAAATCATTTTAAATGTTTTATTCAAATTGTCCTCAAATGTACATATTTTGCACGATTAGTGCATGGCTAGGTAGAAGCCTCGATAGATGAATAGATAACCACCCAATTATTTGTGAATTTGAAATGTTTGAGAACCTACCATGCATATATGCTAGTGGGCTTGAATTAAACTGCCTCTATGGGAAGGTGAAAGTGGATGTTAAAATGCCCACCAACATAGAATATGAGGGTGGATGAGTAAGTTTCCCCCGCTTGAGAATTTATGTGGATGTATAGATGCCTACCATTAAATCTAAGAGGTGAATGATATGATGAAACGTAAGATACTCTATTTGTTGGAATTATGTATATGAATTTCCATTGTGTTGTATTATATGAATAAGCCCATCATGGGGATAAGAATACCACTTTAAACCCATCGTGGGGGTACCACATGAATAAGCCCACTGTGGGGGTAAGAATGCCACACTAAAATTTGTGTACTATATGTAAATAAGTTTGACGATATTGTACTTGTATGATTGATATTGTTAAATGATTATTTAAGTTGGTGATTTTGTCTTGATTGAATGTCATGTATTGTTGAGTACAAAGATTGATTGATGTTTTAAATCTCCATGAAGGTGCCAATACCCTTGATATGAACTTTTTCATTTCTCCTTACAAATGTTTCGTATTAGGAGTTATAAATGTTTATCAAATTTTATATTGTATCATGGATTTCAATTCCTTTTATGGAAAAATGTTTTGAAACAAGGTCATTGAACATTTGAAAGGAATTATGTTGATATTTATGAAACTCATGAATGTTGTTGCAAAGTATGGTTTATTTCAAAAACGGTTCTCCTTGGCTTCTCCTCTTCCCATATCCACCAATGTAGTCTTTGGGACTCACCTGCTAGTTTCTCTTGTTTTTGTTTTACAAATTAGTAGCTTACTTAGCTAGGTGCCTTGTGAAGTTGTAGCTTAGCTTATATTTGGTAGGTGAGATGATGTCATCCTTCTAGCCTCTCAACATCACTACACTTCGTAGTGTATTGAGTCAAGTCTTATATTGTTTATATTATGAATGATACTTGGTTATGCAAATAAGCATTGATACTCATATTTGTTTCATGATTGTGAATATTGTGTTAAGCTCCAAAATGGGTGCATAAGAATGTTGATACCTATTGTGAAAAGACCATAAATGATAATGGCACGGCATACGTGTCGAACCATAAAATTTATTTGTTATATGAATGATGATATTGAATGAAGGCAATACCACACTTTATGTTAAGAAATTTCATAATGGTGTGATAGTGCTTATGTGATTGTTGATTTATGTATTTATGTATGTATGTATGTTGTATGGATGTTGAATGAATGTGGTGGATGACAAGCCAACATATGTTGATTAAGGCTTACTTGGGCTTAGTGGGCTATACCCACATAGGTCCATGCACCGGTCACAATCCTTCAAAAGCGAGATAGGACATTTATGTACACATGCTTGGAGTTGTATGATTTTATTGTGATGGTGTATATGAACACCTTTATACATATAGTGAGAAATACAAGTAAAATGATAAGAAGCGTAAGGCTGGTTTGGTCGAATGGGTTATACCCATAAAAGCCCTTGTTCTGATCATGGCCCGAGATTGGGTTGTGACATGAAGCCTTCAAAATAACCTAAAATGGTTATCGACCATTAATAACTTCATGAATCCCATAAAATTTGTGATAGTCAAAGTACGTAAACAAAAGACTAACTAATCTTTCTTTAAATCTAAAACCAGCACCTAATCTTCATCCTAATTACAAACTTATAGAATAAACAACCTAATTTTAGGATAAACTTACTTTGGTGAGCTTGTGGTTGCAAAATCAATTAAAAACCTTAAATTTTTTTGAGGGAAAACATTGAAATTACAGAGAGAAAGTTCCAAAATTTTAAACCCATGAGATTAAATGTTTAGAAAACTGAAATCTTAACTTTTTCTCCTTTAAAATTTGAAAATCAGAGTTATAATGTGGCTTGGTTAATGAGAGAAACTTGAAAGGGGAAGAACAAAATAGAACAGAAAATGTGGAAGAGAATAAGAAAGAAAGGCTTAGGCAGTTGGAAGGAGAAAATAGGGTCAAGTCTAGAAAGTCAATAGAAAATATTTTAGGAAAATGACCATTTTGACTTTTTTGTTAATTGCTCATTTTTATTTTCTCTTTTTTTTTCTTTCAAATTGGGCTTAGTAATTTATAAAATAAGGTTTTCTAAAAAATAAATTTAAAAATTTGGACTAAATATTTGTGAATAGCTCACTAAGCAAAAATACCATTTTACCCTTGTATAAAAATGAGGGGTTATACAATTATGCATTTTCGATCTTATAATTTATGAATTAATTTCATTATTTGATTTGAATTTATGTGAAAAAAAATTATCTTGTGATGCAAATTACTAATATCCTTTGCACAATTTTATAATGTAGCTAAGATGGTTGTGAAAAACATTATTATTGATTTGAACAAAAGAGAGTATTGGATGGTGAAAACTATGACATCTAGTGTTGTACAATCCAATATATCCTACATTAGTAAGGGCTTTTGGAGAACCTCGACCAGATAATGCTAGAGCTAGAACTTGGGAAAACAACTTAACATTGTTGAGATTTTGAAGCCTGCCAAAATTGGCACGATAAAGGCCATTAAGTGTGCTTTACTATATTGAGTAGTATGAGAGAAGCCCATGAGATATGTCTAGTCTTTAATAACAAATAAGGACTAGTCTTTCTAGCTAAGTTTCATGAGTTGGACCTCAAGTTCAATACCTGTTAGAAGAAAGGACATCACTTGATGAAATAACATCTGAAAATGATGTCTACCTTGATTTGTGTGTTTAAGGTAGCAAAGATTCTCTTGATAGATAAGTAAAATGTTGAAACAGTCATTTCATCTCTTCCTAATTAACTCTTGAGAATACCTAAAGGCAAACATGATGCATGATGATAGTGTTAATTCTTTTGATGATATATCACATCATTTGAATTAAAGGATAAGTGTCTATAGACTTCTGAAAATACCAATACCATTATTACTAATGTTGTTGAGCCCAATTCATGTAAACGATCTAGGCCTAAGCACGAAAATGGTGGAAAGTTTATTAAGAAAAACACTAATGAAAGACCTACACTAAAGAAGGCAAGGACTACTAAGCACCACAGCCACAAATATAGTGGTAAAAAAGACAATTAAAACCATGGATATTTAGGACATTTCTCTAGTGAGTACATTGAGCTGAAGTAGGTACTTACTAACTTTATGTCTTATTTTGATTGCTTTGTGGCTAATCAAAATTTAATTGCTCATTTTTTTCCTTTTGTGGACTAGAGAGTTAAGAGCAATAAACCACTTTAGCTCAAACAAGAGTGGAATTTCTAGACTTCTATCAAATTCCAACAGGATGAAAGAATGTCCAAATATGGGAATAAAACTAGTTTAAAGGTGCATGGCATTGGCACTTACAAGTTAGAAATGCATGGTGGTCACACCCTTCTTCTCCACGATGTCCTTTAAACTCTAGAAATTTGGTCCAACTTGCTTTTATTTATAATTATGTTAATCTTAGGTTTTAGGTTTTCCTTCAAGTGTAATAAAGTTTGTATTTATTTTGGAACAATTTAATTATGGTTCTGGTTATGTTCAGGATGGTATAGTGATTTTAGAAATTGATTATTTTAGGTATACTAATCTCAAATATTTTGTTTTTTTTTAATTATTACACATGATACTTTTTGCAATAATTTATAAAATGGCATGTTGGATTAGGCCATATTATGCCAGAAAAAATGAATAGATTAGTTGGAGAAAGCCTACTAAGCGCACTTGTTAAAATGTCTTTACCAAATTGTGATCATTGTCTTACTAGAAAAGCAACTAGAAAATCATTCAACAAAACCAAAAGAGCATCTATTCCATTGCAATTAATCCATTCAAACATTTGTGGCCCAATGAATGTAAGGGTAAGGCATTGAGCATTTTATTTCTTTACATTCATAGATGATTATACATGTTTTAGTCATGTCTACTTGAACTCTTGTAATTCAAAAGTATTAGATGACTTTAGACATTATGAAACCTAGGTTGAGAACCAATTAGACAAAAACACTATACCTTTAAGAACTGCTTGGGGTAACAGGTATCTATTTGAGCAATTTAAGATGCTCTATGATGAATAGGGGATACTTAGCTAATGATTTCAAGGACTCTATAACAAAATTGTGTAGTGAAAAGGAGGAATCGAACCTTCTTGGACATGGTTACATCAATGATGGCACACAACAATCTTTTATTTCATTTTGAGGATGCACTATTGATTGCTCCCTACATATTTATCCATGTACTATCAAAATTAGTGCCTTCCACTCCATATAAACTTTGGATTGGCAAAAGACCTCACTTGCATATTTTGTGAACTTAGGGCTTAATTGCTTATTCACACACAACTTCTCACGAGGATGGGCAATTAGGTCTTAGAGGGAAAAAGTGTATCTTTAATAGGTAATCTAAAAACTCTAAGGGATATGTTTTCATAGGAGAACAAGGAGATGGAAATATGGTTGAATTGTTGGATTTGGGTCGTAGTGTATGCTTGTGATTGTGTAACTTATGGATTTCAAAAATTTCTAGCTATGGAAGCAATTTATCCAATTTACACAAGAAAAATTCACAATCATACATCATGCAAATCAAATAACAATCACATCAATATAAAATAATC
The DNA here is from genome assembly GCF_002168275.2 of Theobroma umbraticum. NCBI lineage: Eukaryota > Viridiplantae > Streptophyta > Magnoliopsida > Malvales > Malvaceae > Theobroma > Theobroma umbraticum. Next base: position 2,754,531 of record NW_018397265.1, read on the forward strand.
AAAAGTAAGAGATATTACTTATTTCGTGCTAGGAATATATTTTTTTCTTTTCTCCTAGTGAATTTAGTAAATTCATGATAACTCTATTACAATTAGGTATCTTGTCACATTTTAGGTGATGAAATGGCTAAGTTCTCGAGTTTTAGGTGTAGTTTAAGTTATTTTAGTTGTTTTTCTTTAATTTAATAAAAACATCTCGAGTCAATTTAATTTCAATTATTTTAGTTCATTTATATGTTAAAATATATAATTTTAGTTGCTATTGATTTATTTCCTTGTTTTGAAGGTCCACAAATGGAAAAGGTTGAAGTGGCAATGAATCGTGCAAGGATTGATAAGTGCAATGAGTACTAAATATGCTACGGTGTCTTGATCGTAACTTAAGCTACAGAAGCCCGATTTTGGTGATTTTTAAACCACTGGAAAATAAGCGAAAGATCTACAACTTTTGTGTTGATCACTTCAAGTAGTTCTGAATAGATCATTGCCAAAATTGAATGGGAATTTAATAAACTCCAGTTGGGAAATCACTGAAGCTAAAAAGAGCAGAGCACCAACATAGCGAGCACGGTGTTGTGGCAGCATGCTCCCAGCAACGACCCGATATGCCCACCATGCTATGGGATAGTAGCTTTAGTGTTGTAGTGCCATGTACGTAGCGTTGTGGAGCTACCCTAGCCAACAAAAGCACTCCAAGATAGTAACATTGGCATCGCAACACCGACATGTAATTTGGTGATTCTCTTGGAAAAGGTTTAAATAGGTTTCTTTTAAGGCTAAAAAGCTATACATCAAAGGTAAGGTTAGGAGAAAAAGGAGAAACTTTCTAAAAAAGAGGAAAAAGGGAGAAATCAAGGAAGATTCACTTTCATTCATTAGAACAACTCTTTTTTTTTTCACATGTTCTCTTTTTTCCTCTCTCTACCTTTTATTATAGAAATGATTTATTTTCTAAGAATATTAAACTTTGTTGCAAATATGATGAGCTAAATAGCTTTTACCTTGGATTTTTGTAGATTTCTACATGTAGCTTGGATTAATTGTTGCTCTTTTACTTGTTTTGAATGGGTATGTTGATGTTTATTCAAATCAAAACTTTATTGACCATTGATTGCTTGATCACTAACTGAATGGGTGTGGTATCTAAATGAGACTTGACAAACTTAGTTTAGATTAAACCTAGATTTGGATAATGTGTTCATATCATTAGAAATTAAGTGCTTTAATTAGCAACTAGGGTAGACATCTGTCCAGACACCACATATAGTCTAAATAGAAATTATGCCTGCATAATCTAGTTTAATAGAATCCTATAGACATATAGAGACCGAAGTAATCTAGGCAATTATACAAACACCTATACATAGGATTGTACAAGCATTAGGAGTCCATGCTAGCATAAACCCTTATTAAATTAAATAATTAAAGAAATAATTATCCAAGTGAAATGTTGAATGAAACCATGATCCTAAACTTTAGTCCATTGAATATTCATCAAATTCCACTTGCAATCTTTAGTCTAATTTTAGATAGGTAGGTTTAAGTTTTATTTTAATTCTTAAATCTTGATTTGCTTGGATAAAATTGGTTTGTTTTAATGTTAGTACTTAGCAACAATCATTAAACCAACTCCCTTAGAAAACTATACTTTCTTATCACTATATTACTTGTTACGGCATGTGCACTTGTGTGTGTAAAGTTGCCAACAATTCGCCACCACACCAATTGATGGAATTGTCGACCAATTTGAATTATCACTTATTCTTCAAAAATCTAGAGTATGATAGGTAAGGAATACTATTCAAGATGGTAACTAGATAGTTTTCTTTCAATTTCTTCAATGGAAATTTTTCTTTGCATGAGGCTTGTAAAAAATTGATGGAGCAAGAAGAAAACTTAAAGAGATAGATTGAGGAGTTTGGCTATTTCAAAAGAGGGTGGCTAGGGTTTTGGCCAAAATCACCTATTTATAATGTGTTTTCCAAACCCATAGAGAAATATTTCTCTTAAAAATCTTTTATTAATTTAATTAAATAAAATGAAATTAATATTTGCCATCTACAATTATAATTAAATAATACATTTCAAAATAAGATTATTCGATTTTATTATTATTCTTTTTTAATTAAAAAGAATTCATAATAAAATAAAGAAGTCCTGATCACACATGGAGTAAAATAATTATTCTTTTTTTGGCATGTTGTCTGCCAGTATGATGTTTTGACCATTTTTGGCTGCTTTGATAGCATGTTGTCTGCCAGTATGATGGTGTCTGATAGCACTGGCAGCAATGTTTATCTTTTTCATCTTTTTCTTCTTGGGGGAATATAGTCTTCATCTTGGGACAGTCTGGTAGTTGCTCTGGATGAAGCTGAGTCTTCTTCTTCTTCATTTTTTTCTTCTTCATCAGAATCAAAGGAACTTAACATTTCTGTCATGATCTTCTTATATTCTGACTTCGATTTGGCCTGAGCTAATCTGGCACTGGCATTGGATTTAGCTTGCAGAAACCTAGCATTTTCTTAGGAGGTTTCCATTCCTTTGCAAAGTGTTGGATTCTTTTGGAACCATGTAACTAAGTATTAAGGATTGTACTTCCTTTCATCAAATTTATACCACCATTTGGTTCTGAAAATTTTGACGACCATAGGTGCACCAGTATGGACATCATTATCATAAGCATAATCCCAGGAGGTTATCCATGAGATTGTTAATTTTGAGAAAAAATGTATTGAGGTGTGCAAACTTGCCTGATCTTCTTC
>NW_018397265.1:2757706-2757820 GCF_002168275.2 Theobroma umbraticum
AAATCCCATGGTTTGTAATGCCATCCCTGGAAGGCTTTTCGGATAGCAATATGGGGAAGTTCATGATATAATCCTTCTTCTATGAGGAGGATGTTTTGGGTATTTTTCTTTCTG
>NW_018397265.1:2757830-2758383 GCF_002168275.2 Theobroma umbraticum
TTTGGCTACCTGAGGTGGATGATTGGGACTGTGTTTGGGTAAGTGTTTGGTTAAGGAAAATACTCTGTAAGTCTTTTGGTTTAGGTTTATGGAGTACTATTTCTCTTCCCTGGTTCTTTTGAAGGGCTGCAAGGGTGGCCTGTTTCATTGGTGTATCTTGCTCTGTTTTAGAGGTTAAAGCTAATGCTACCTTTGGGGAATTTGTGAGGGCTTCAACCCATTTCTTAATTTCGGAGTCGATGTCATTGGGATCTTGGGCATCTTGAGGAATTTGGTCATGGGTTGGATTTTACTGTTGTTCTTCTTCTTGGGTACATATCTCGTACCATGATCTAACTGGTTGTTGGGATAATATTGGGGATTTTTCCCTTTGGGCTCCTTTCCCTTTATCTTTCCTATCTTTAAGTTTGGGGGGCATTTTTTCTTTGCTCCTGCAAGTATGCAAGTATTGAGATTTTTAATTAAAACTTCTCTTGGACTATTGAAATAGTTTTTATTGGTTTTGGATATTATTTGTTGTAACCAATATTTATAAAAGGATTTTCTCTCTCTT
>NW_018397265.1:2758483-2759644 GCF_002168275.2 Theobroma umbraticum
AACATTTTGAAAATTTTTCGTAAATTTCTTCAATTTTGGGTGGAAGAATTTCCCTTAAAGGACCAAACCAATTCCACTAGTGGGAAAACCAATTTGAAAATTTGTATTTGTTTCCATATTTGAAAAACATCAACCAGGAATGTCGGTTGTGTTTGTTGTTATAAAGAAAAGTATTGAACCATGCCTGTTGATAATCCCAGTAATTGAAAACAGGGCAAAGGTTAATTGTTTTCGAAAAACTTGCTGAAAATCTTTTGCAAAGGTTTAGATTTTCTCCCCAATCAATTGGCCTTAAAACTTTTAAAATTTGTGCCGTTGAATGAGTAATAAGAGTTGGATCTTTTAGATCAGCGTATTGTTTAAAAAGAGCTGACCCTGTTTGAATCAAAATATTTTGATAGTAACTTTGGGGCTTTTGTAAATCCCATGGTTTGTAATGCCATCCCTGAAAGGCTTTTCGAATAGCAATATGAGAAAGTTCTTGATATAATCCTTCTTCTATAAGGAGGGCGTTTTAGGTATTTTTTTTCTGAAGTATTGGGTTTGGCTACCTAGGGTAGATGATTGGGATTGTGTTTGAGTAAGTGTTTGGTCAAGGAAAATACTCTGTAAATCTTTTTGTTTAGGTTTATGGAGTACTATTTCTCTTCCTTGGTTTTTTTGAAAGGCTGCAAGGGCGGCCTGTTTCATTGGCGTATCTTGTTCTGTTTTGGAGGTTAAGGCTAAAGCTAATGCTACCTCTGGGGAATTTGTGAGGGCTTCAACCCATTTTTGAATTTCAGAATCAATATCATTGGGGTCTTGGGCATCTTGAGGAATTTGGTCCTGGGTTGGATTTTGCTGTTGTTCTTCTTTTTGGGTACATATCTCGTACCATGATCTGACTGGTTTTTGGGATAATATTGGGGATGCTTCCCTTTTAGCTTCTTTCCCTTTATCTTTTCTATCTCTCAGTTTGGGGGGCATTTTTCTTTGCACCTGCAAGTATGCAAGTATTGAGATTTTCAATTGAAACTTCTCTTGGACTATTGAAATAGTTCTTATTGATTCTGGGTAATGTTTTTTGTAACCAGTATTTATAAAAGGATTTCCTGTCTCTCTCTAACAAGATTACTAAATCCTGTCTGGATAAATCTAAATCTCTAAGCTTTTTGAAAGAGG
>NW_018397265.1:2759844-2762140 GCF_002168275.2 Theobroma umbraticum
ATATTTTGAACATCCTTTTGTAAGATTTGTTTAGCTGATTTGCAATCTATTTTCAAAAGGAATTTTTTGTTTAATAAATCCCTTTGAAATTTCGAAATACATAATACAATAGATAAAATTACTTTTTTCACTGTGCTATAATTTTGCTGTGCTGGAGTCCAGTCCCTAGAGGTGTACTGAACTATTTGTTCTTTACCATTTTTGATTTGTTTTAATATTCCACCATAGCCTAGTTCAGAAGCATCTATTTCTACAATCTTGGGTGTATCTGGATCTGCTAGGTGTAGGCAAGGAAGGTCTTTGACTTGAGTTTTTATTTTTCTGACAATGTCAGTGTGGGTTTGTGTCCATGGTATGGGATTCTTTTTGAGTCTTTGATGCAGTGGTTTGCACATTTTGCTTAACCCTGGGTAAAAATCAATAATATAATTGAGACTTCCTAGAAATCTTTGTAACTGGGTTTTATCAGTTATTTTGTTTAGAAATTTTTCAGCAAATTTTATTAATCTTTCTATCGGGGTTATCGTTCCCTGTGTGATATAGTGTCCTAAGAATCTGATTTTGGTTTGGAAGAGACTTATTTTGGGTTTAGATATTACTAAGCCATTTTTGTTAATTATGTTTATAAATATTCTGAGATGTTTAAAGTGTTTCTCTATGTTTTCTGAGAATAGTAGAACATCATCTATATAAACTATTGTGAATTGTGAATAGGGGTTGAATATTTCATTCATTATCTTTTGGAATTTTGAAGGTGCATTTTTGAGACCGAATGGCATCACATTCCATTCATATTGACCAAAAGGAACCGTGAATGTTGTTTTGTATCTTTCTTGTTCTTTGATCTGTATTTGCCAAAATCCAGATTTCATGTCAAATTTTGAAAAGATTTTCGCATTAGAAAGTTTTTCTAATAAATCTTTTTTCATTGGAATTGGATATCTAATCCATTCTAATGCTTTGTTTAAGAGTTTATAATTTATAACTAACCTGGGTGTTCCTTATTCTATTTTTGCATTTTTAATAACATAAAAGGCTGAACAGCTCCATGGATATGTACTTTTTCTTATTAATTTTTTGTCTATTAAATTTTGAATTTCTTTTTTACAGAAATCTTCCATCTCTTGATTCATTTGTATAGCCCTAGCTTTTGTTGGAATTTATTTTTCATCAAAGTCTTTTGTATAAGGTAGAGTTACTTGATGTTTTTTTCTTTCCCAGAATGCATTTGGGATATCAGAACAAATCGTTGTTTCAATTTCTTTTTTAAGTTTGTCAATTTTTTGCATGTTTTCCTGTTGTTGTAATTGTTGGTTTATTCTGTCAAAAGAAATTTCTTCTTTTAGATAATTGATTTGGTTTTTCCTATAGTGTATTAAAGAGTTTACTAGTTGTTCATGTATTGAAAGTTTCTTTAGTAAATTAAGATTCCTGATTCTTGGTTTTTCTACAAAAGGGAACTTAATTTTAGTTTTTAGTATTTTTGTAGTTATTTCTTGGTGTTTGACTGTAAGGTTTTAACATTGATATAAATGGTGTTCCTAGGATAATATCTTGAGTTATATCTTTGACCACTAAGAATGGTGTCTGAAATTTTATTCCTTGGTTAATTATTTCAGCATTTGATAGTTTGCAAGTTATTTTTAACTTTCTACCATTTGCTGTTTTTAACCCTTCTGAGGTTCTGTCATAATATTTTGTGGGAATTAATTCTTCTTTATGCAGTTTTGATCAGCATCTGTGTCAAATAGTGCTATAGTATTTATTTTGTATTCTTCATTAACCTGTATTGTTACTTTTATCAAATATCTTTGGATGGCTACTTCTGTAAGTACCATCATGTATTCTTGTTTTTTAGAATCTTCTATTTCAGATTCAGAACTGCTTTGGTCTTGAATTTTTTTAGGATTTATTTGTCGTTTTAAATCTTCTTGTTCTTTTCTTAACTGAATTATTTCTAGTTTTATGTTTCTTATTTCAAAATTCAGTTCTTGCTTAGTTATCTTTTTGGGTTTCAGGTTTTCATATTGTTCAAAAATTATATTTTTAATGTTATATATTGGGTCTGGTTTTACGATTGTTTGTTTGTTTTCAGTTATTTTTATTGTTTCTCTTAATTTTTCTAAATATTCTTTCTTAAGAGTAGGGTCTTGGATTTTATCTATTATTTCTATTATGAATTCTTGATCTTTTGTTAAGACTTGGATTTGATTTTCATTTTCAGATTTTGAAGAAGATGGGGATGTGGTTTTGACTTCATCTATTTGTAGTTCTTCTGACGATTGTGTCAATGTTT
>NW_018397265.1:2762600-2762745 GCF_002168275.2 Theobroma umbraticum
TTTTGCACAGAGTTTTCTTTCTCGTTTTAATTGTCTTTGTAGTTTTAAATCTTGGCATATTTTTAATCCTTCATTTTGAGTGAAACTTATTAGTTCACCATATGTTAGATTTTCATAAGGAATTATTCCTTTGTAAATTTCTCTA
>NW_018397265.1:2762845-2763366 GCF_002168275.2 Theobroma umbraticum
TGCTGTAGCAACATTAATCTTTTCAATATCAAAACATTTCATAGGAGATCCCTCCAATCTTAGGGATAGAAATTCAGAATTATTATCAAACTTAAAATGTAAAAAATTAACAGATTTTAAATGGTACAAAGACATGTTCATGACAAGAATAATGCAAAGAACAGACAATAACTAGCCATTTTGGAAAGAAAAATTTTTAGCTGGTCTTCCAACATTATTAGGAGAAAAGGTTAGAAACCAAAGTAGAGAAATTTACAAAGGAATAATTCCTTATGAAAATCTAACATATGGTGAACTGATAAGTTTCACTCAAAAAGAAGGATTAAAAATATGCCAAGATTTAAAACTACAAAGACAGTTAAAACGAGAAAGAAAACTCTGTGCAAAAGAATTAGGATCTTTCTTCCAACAGTTCGACATCAAACAAGAATCTTCCTCAAAAAATTGTTGTCAGTCCAAACCTACAAAACAAAGAAAACATAAAAAGAACTATCAAGAGTATTATAAAACACCAAAATATA
>NW_018397265.1:2763476-2765168 GCF_002168275.2 Theobroma umbraticum
AACAGACAAAACAATAAAATGTTTTAAATGTGGAAAAGCAGGACACATATCCAAATATTGCAGAATAAGAAGAAAAATAAATCAACTCTATTTAGAAGAAGAAATCGAACAAAAATTAAATGAAATCTTAATAGCGTCTTCAACAGAAATAGAAACATTAACACAATCTTCAGGAGAATTACAAAGAAATGAAATCAAAACCACCTCCCCATCTTCCTCAGAATCCGAAAATGAGAATCAAATACAAGTTTTAACAAAAGATCAAGAATTCATAATAGAAATAATAGATAAAATCCAAGACCCTATTCTTAAAAAAGAATATTTAGAAAAATTAAGAGAAACAATAAAAATGACTGAAAATAAACAAACAATAGTAAAACCAGACCCAATATATAACATTAAAAACATAATCTTTGAACAATATGAAAACATGAAACCCAAAAAGATAACTAAGCATGAACTGAATTTTGAAATAAGAAAAATCAAATTAGAAATAATTAAATTAAGAAAAGAATAAGAAGATTTGAAAAAACAAATAAATCCTTAAAAAATTAGTGACCAAAGCAGTTCTGAAACTCAAACAGAAAATTCTAAAAATCAAGATTACATGATGGTACTTATAGAAGTAGCCATCCAAAGATATTTAATAAAAGTAACAATACAGGTTAATGAAGAATACAAAATAAATACTATAGCACTATTTGACACAGGTGCTAATCAAAACTGCATAAAGGAAGGATTAATCCCTACAAAATATTATGACAGAACCTCAGAAGGTTTGAAAACAGCAAATGGTGGAAAGTTAAAAATAACTTACAAATTATCAAATGCTGAAATAATTAATCAAGGAATAAAATTTCAGACACCATTCTTAGTAGTCAAAGATATAACTCAAGATATTATCTTAGGAACACCATTTATATCGATGTTAAAACCTTACAAGGTCAAACACCAAGAATAACTACAAAAATACTAAAAACCAAAATTAAGTTCCCTTTTGTAGAAAAACCAAGAATCAGGAACCTTAATCTGCTAAAGAAACTCTCAATACATGAACAATGAGTAAACTCTTTAATACACTATAGGAAAAAACAGATCAATTATCTAAAAGAAGAAATTTCTTTTGACAGAATAAACCAACAGTTACAACAACTTGAGAACATACAAAAAATAGACAAACTTAAAAAAGATATTGAAACAACAATCTGTTCTGATATCCCAAATGCATTCTGGGAAAGAAAGAAACACCAAGTAACTCTACCTTATACAAAAAAATTTGATGAAAAACAAATTCCCACAAAAGCCAGAGCTATACAAATGAATAAAGAAATGGAGGACTTTTGTAAAAAGGAAATCCAAGATTTACTAGACAAAAAATTATTAAGAAAAAGTTCATCTCCATGGAGCTGTTCAGCCTTTTATGTTATTAAAAATGCAGAAATAGAAAGAGGAACACCCATATCTGTTATAAATTATAAACCTTTAAACAAAGCATTAGAATGGATTAGGTATCCAATCCCAATAAAGAAAGATCTATTACAAAGACTTTGTAATGCGAAGATCTTTTCAAAATTTGACATGAAATCTGGATTCTGGCAAATACAGATCAAAGAACAAGAAAGATACAAAACAACATTCACAGTTCCTTTTGGTCAATATGAATGGAATGTGATGCCATTCGGTCTCAAAAAT
>NW_018397265.1:2765268-2765397 GCF_002168275.2 Theobroma umbraticum
ATTTTGGGTTTAGATATTACTAAGCCATTTTTGTTAATTATGTTTATAAATATTTTGAGATATTTGAAATGTTTGTCTATGTTTTCTGAGAATACTAAAACATTGTCTATATAAACTATTGTGAATTGT
>NW_018397265.1:2765407-2765559 GCF_002168275.2 Theobroma umbraticum
TGAATATTTCATTCATTATTTTTTGGAATTCTGAAGGTGCATTTTTTAGACCGAATGGCATGACATTCCATTCGTATTGGCCAAAAGGAACTGTGAATGCTATTTTGTATCTTTCTTGTTCTTTGATTTGTATTTGCCAAAATCCAGATTTC
>NW_018397265.1:2766103-2766243 GCF_002168275.2 Theobroma umbraticum
TTCTTTCCCAGAATGCATTTGGGATGTCAGAACAGATTGTTGTTTCAATATCTTTCTTAAGTTTGTCTATTTTTTGTATGTTCTCAGGTTGCTGTAATTGTTGATTTATTCTATCAAAAGAGATTTCTTCTTTTAGATAA
>NW_018397265.1:2766253-2766351 GCF_002168275.2 Theobroma umbraticum
TTTTCCTATAGTGTATTAAAGAGTTTACCCGTTGTTCATGTATTGAAAGTTTCTTTAGTAGATTAAGGTTTCTGATTCTTGGTTTTTCTACAAAAGGG
>NW_018397265.1:2766361-2766537 GCF_002168275.2 Theobroma umbraticum
TGGTTTTTAGTATTTTTGTAGTTATTTCTTGGTGTTTGACTTTGTAAGGTTTTAACATTGATATAAATGGCGTTCCTAAGATAATGTCTTGAGTTATATCTTTGACTACTAAGAATGGTGTTTGAAATTTTATTCCTTGATTAATTATTTCAGCATTTGATAATTTGTAAGTTATT
>NW_018397265.1:2767046-2767220 GCF_002168275.2 Theobroma umbraticum
TTTTTTGGTTTTAGGTTTTCATATTGTTCAAATATTACATTTTTAATGTTGTATATTGGGTCAGGTTTTACTATTGTTTGTTTGATTTCAGTTGTTTTTATTATTTCTCTTAATTTTTCTAAATATTCTTTTTTGAGAGTAGGATCTTAGATTTTATCTATTATTTCTATTATG
>NW_018397265.1:2767230-2773270 GCF_002168275.2 Theobroma umbraticum
CTTTTGTTAAGACTTGGATTTGATTGTCATTTTCAGATTCTGAGGAAGATGGAGATGTGGTTTTGATTTCATCTATTTGTAAATTTTCCGAAGATTGCATTAATGTTTCTGTTTCTATTGAAGATTCTATTAAGATTTCATTTAATTTTTGTTCGATTTCTTCTTCTAAATGAAGTTGATTTATTTTTCTTCTTATTCTGCAATATTTGGATATGTGTCCTGTTTTTACACATTTAAAACATTTTATTGTTTTGTCTGTTTGATTTGATTCTTTATTTTTTCTCTTTAATTTTCTGTATTTCTTATATTTGGTGTTTTATAATACTCTTGATAGTTCCTTTTATGTTTTCTTTGTTTTGTAGGTTTGGGCTGATAGCAATTTCTTGAGGAAGATTCTTGTTAGATATCGAACTGTTGACAAAAGGATCCTAACTCTTTTGCACAGAGTTTTCTTTCTCGTTTTAATTGTCTTTGTAGTTTTAAGTCTTGGCATATTTTTAATCCTTCTTTTTGAGTGAAACTTATTAGTTCACCATATGTTAAATTTTCATAAGGGATTATTTATAATTGGGAAACTTTAAAGAATTAACAATTTAATTCTTATATTTATAATTAAATTTCCTCCAATAATAATTTTGATTATAAATGAAAAATCATCTTAATAAATATTTTTTATTGAAGATAACTCTGGTCTTAAAAAGTATTTCTATATTAAGACAATACATAATTACCAATTTTGAACATTAATTTGCATAAATAATTAAACACGTATTCCATCTTAAACGAGTTGAATTCTATGTAACTAAATGGAAAATTGCATTGAACGTAGATACTTCAAGCTCCAATAAACTTAGAATTAATTTTAATCTCATTAAAATAATTTTAATTTGTTAATCATAAAATCAATTCACTATAGATGCATAGTTGCACTAATTAAGTATCTACTAGAGCTGTCAATATGCGTTGGTTGGCCCAGCCAGGCCCAAGCCCTTACGGGTTGAGAAAATATGGTTTGGGTTGGCCAGCCCTTTTTTATATGGGCCATTAAAACCTCAACCCAGCCCACCCCTTGTTAGCCCATCGGCTGGGTTGGGCTAGCCCATTTTTATTTTTATTTTTAAAAAGCTCATTTTTATATTTCTACCTGACAAATTTTCTATTAATAAAATTGTTCTATTATTTAATTTATAAATCGAATAATAAAAATATATTACAAATAAACAAATTACACCAAATATAAATAAATAAATAAATAAATTACATAAATACAAATATTAAATCTTTAACACAAGTACTATCCCATAAACATAAGTGTGTAACCAAATAATAAAAATTTTAAGACTCATTTATATCCTCCTCAATCTTCATTCTCAAGTAAAACATTTAAATCTTATTTAGACAGCAATGATGTCTCAAGGCCTGAATCATTATCAATTTATCATCTAATATTCATTACCATAAAAGAAAAAGAGATAATAAGTTTTAATCTAAATTAAAATTTTTAATTTCACAATTAAAGATTAAAGACATTGAAATATATAAATAAGCAATACCATTAGTAATAATATTAATTTTACATGTTAAGAATAATATATAAAATTATTAAATTAATTAAAATTATTTTTTTGGCCCATAAGGCTAGCCCGCCTCAGCCCACCTTAGCCCATTGATTGATGGGCTGGCCCATTTAGCTCCGGTTCTAATATGGGTCTAAATTTTTTGGCCCAGCCCGCCCCATATTTAATAGAAAATGGGTCGACCTAATGGGCCAAGCCCATTTTGACATGTCTAGTATCTACAATTACGAGAAATATTCAATATGTAAAATTTAATAGTTGGTTGTCCAATTGAAAATCTTATGTTGTGAACCCTTATAGTCATCTAATGATAAAAGGTGAATTTATTGTTTTACCTTTTATGTCAATTTTGTTCCTTAGTCTTAGATTTCATCCAATTGATGATCCAATACTTGAGATTTAATCTTTTGAGTATTAAGATACAATAAGTAACTAATTCATCAATCTACTAGGCCTAGATTAAATCACCAAGTTTCTTAAAATCACTAGAAGTGAGATTAATGCTATGAACTCTAATATTTGGATATATGTTCTCGGATGCTCACTTCAATTATAATCCAAACATACAAAGTCTAGATCAACGCATTAAGGTGACCATGCCCATGGTATATCAAAGATTATATGGAGATAAAATATAAGTTTACTATCCATCAAGATTACGGTTCTACCAAAAGTGATGAATAAATCTGAGGTTAAGATTTAAGAAAACTTAGGTCTCATGTGATTCTAGTTCACTTTATAATGTCATTACTCGAAGTCAACTACTTCAATGATTTGAGACTCATCATTCCCTTAAAGTGAATCGCATTTTTTTCGTTGGAAGTAATTTAGACACTGTAACTTGAACATAATAAGTGACTAGCTTTATTATTCAACTGTGAACAATTTTAAATTCTATTAAAATACATGTCTCTTATGTATGCTTTTTTATAGAAATGTATTTTAATTCCTCATTTAAATCTTGGCACCTTTATAACTAGATAACAAATGCTTTCTTAAAACTAACTCTTTGTCTTATTATCCAAATGCAGTTTCACTATAAATAAAATAAATGGAATTGAACATGAGAATATACTTACTTTCCAAGACGCCATATTCTCAAATTCCTAGCATGAACTTGAGTCATGAGACATGGATTTCTTAAAGGAAGATTTACCAAGTAGAAGGGAAGTTGAGAAAGAGATAGACCTTTAGGAAATAAAGGATCCATGTATTCAGGCATCATGTAGCTTGATTAAGGTTGTGAAAGGAAGTCCTCAAAACTCTCAAAAATAGTGAGAGTGACTTACCATCAAGTTCATTTATTGCAATAGATAAGGATGCTTTAACTGAGCTAAGTAGAAGTAAATGTTCAACTATCTCTTATCATTGATTTGGATCAAGGGGGAAGCTTTCATGATTCCTCTGCAAGATGATGCTGAACTAGGAATTATTCAAGAGGCTTCTTCCATCCCTTGTTGCAAGTAGTGGACAACCACAATGAATGAAGAATTGGAGTCTATAAAGAGAAACCAAATATAGGACTTGGTTGAGTTTCCACCAAGGCATAAGACTATTGTGAACAAATGTGCCTTAAAAGTGAAACACAAGGTGGATGGTTTCGTTGAGAGACACAAGGCTTATCTAGTCGTGAAAGGTACACATAACAAAAATGTGTAGACTGCGAGGAAACTTTCTCACTGATAGTGAGGATTGCCTTAATTTGCTTAACTTTAGGCATACTTATGAATTTAGATTTGGAACATTACCAAATGGAAGTTAAAATGGCATTTTTTTCGATAGAGAACTAGGAAGGAGATTTATATGGACCAATCTAATGGCTTTGTAGCAAAAGATTAAAAGCACAAAGTTTACAAGTTCAAACTATTTATTTAGGACCTAAAGTGATCATATAGAAAATGGTATCTTAAATTTCATTATGCCATTATTTGTAATGGGTTTGTCATGATTGAAGAGAACCACGTGTGTATGTTAAATGTTCTAAAGGAAGTTTCATCATATTTTCTTTATATCTTGATGACCTACTATTGATCGAAAATGATAACAAGATGATTATCACCACTTAAAAGTAGTACTACTCAAACTTTAAGATGACAAGTATGGGTGAAGCAAACTACATGCTAAGACCTATATTAAGGGATTGTCTGAAGAGACTTCTTGGTTTGTCTCAAAAGACATAGATATTTTAGAAAAACAAAAATAAATGGCTTGGGTTCCCTTTTCAAGTGATGTTACCAACCTCACGTATGTGTCATGGACCCAAAGCTCCCTTAGGCGAGCTACCTCAACGGCATGTGGAATGGCTCATAGATATGGTAGATTTCTAACCAGCATGGTAAATTTTGGTGCGTAGATGATCTAGTTGTGCAACGAGCACAAGCAGTGTGTGTATGGTGTGCAATATGTAGGCAGCGAGTGTGGTAAAGGTTGGCCAGCCTGACAAGTGGGCCAGCATTGCTAGACCATTAGGAATAGGCCTAATGGGTGTTTAGCAAGGCTGTTTGAACTCTCAATGCCTCTAAAACCATTGAGAGCCCTTAATGATTGTTGGGGGAGGTTTCCCATTATAAAAAGGGACCTTGGGGGTCTTTAGGGACCAAAAGAAAAGAAAACGACCAAAGGTTGGGTCATTAGGTTGGAAGTCAACCAAGGCTGATAGAGGCTTAGGGTGCTATTACAACTTGTATAGCTAGCTTGAGCCACCCTTGTACATTTATACTTTGTATAAATAAAATACACATTCATTCTTACTTCAATCGTGCCTAGCTTTACTCAAGAGTAAGCGTGTGTCCCATCTTTATTGCATTTGCGTGTGTGCCCAATTGTGTGGGTGTGTGAGCTAGGTAAGGTTCTTGAGAGTGTAACACCCTGTACCTTCGTATAAAAGCTCATAAGACCTTATTGATAAGACTAAGAGTCAATTAACGTAAATTTAAGTGTCAAAAAGCAATGATGGACGAAAGGAATATTTTGGAATAGAATATTTCGTTCCCAAGAAAATAATAATTAAATAATAATATTTTTATTAAGAATAAATTAACAAGTTAAAAGGTGAATCGGAGGTGAACCGAGACAAAGTGAGACATTTTGGGTCCCGAGGAGACAAGGGGAAAATTTTATAATAAAATAATATTTTATTAAAAAAATAATATTAAAATAATACTGATGTCAAGGTGGATATATTACCTGAAAGAAGTGTGATTTCAACGATTTTTCTAAGTGGGGGAGTGGAAGTAAGAAATATTTAGAAGAAAAACAATGTTAGTGGGGCTCGCGTGTCTTTATTAAATAAAGTAAGAGCGGATTAAAGTATATATTTAAATATTATGGTGACACCTAAATGAGGTGTGAATTTGATATTTTATTTGTACAAGTGTAATGGAAGAAAAATAGGAGGAAATTGGAATTTAAAAAGTGTTGGAAGGACCAAATTGTGAAGGATGAAAAGTTTGGAGGATCGAATGGTAAACAAGGAAAAGTTTGAAGATTTATGTGCAATTACAATATTTGAAGTTAAATGGAAATTAATTAACCAAGAGAAGTTAGGTTATATGTGATGATGAGACGTGCATATGAATTCATTATTACATGCAAAATATAGCATGCAAAATGACAAGTTAGTGGAGAACATGTGGGACCCCCACTATGTGAAGAAAATGAAAAGATAAAGTTAAGTTTATTTGTGTGTAATGTGATTGGTGCATTAGGTGGTCAAATGACGAAAGTGAAATGTGGGTTGCATGTGGCTTGATTGGTTGAATAAATGGCCAAAGAAAATGTAAAGTGAACTTGTACATGGAGTGTGATTGGAGGAATAAAGTGGCATTAAAAAGGAAATGAAAATGAAATGCATAGAAATACATGTGGAATGAAATGCAAATGAAATAAATCAAAAGAGAATGCCATGTGGACCAATGCATGGACAAGGCAATCTAACCAAAGGATAAAGGAATGGATAAGGAAACATAGCATGAACAAGCCACCAATGGGAGTGGCGTTAATAACAAGAAAGAAAATTGCATGGTATGACATTTAAAGGAAAAATAAAATAGAAAAAGAAAGTAACCTTGGGCAATCTGCCCATGCGGAGTAAAATGAAAAGATGAAAGCCATTTTCAAGCCTTTTCCCTTGAGAAGTCCACCCATGAGAGAAGAAAAGGAAAGAAAAAAAAGATTTCACAAGACCATTTCAAGGTCATTTCTTGTGAAATTCACCCACACTAAGAAATAGCAAAATAACCGTGCCTTGAAAGAAAACCGCACCATTGAGACAACAAAAAAGGAGAATCGGCTTGGAAGCAAAGAGAGGAAAGAAAGAAAGGAAGAAAGAAAGAAAGGAGAAAGAAGAAAAAGACAAGGAAGGTTCGGCCTAGTGGTTCCAAGCTAAGGAAGGTAAGTAGAACTTTGATTTTGGTTATGATTTCTTGAAGAAATGAGTGGGTAATTGTGTGAGAATGTTTATG
>NW_018397265.1:2773280-2773401 GCF_002168275.2 Theobroma umbraticum
TCCTCCAAGATTTGAAAGAAATAGGTACATGCATGTGGGTTAATCTTGGAATGCATGTTGATTTTGGAGCTAAATAAGCAATGGATGAGTATTTTAGTTTTGAAATCACAAATAGACAAGA
>NW_018397265.1:2773411-2794005 GCF_002168275.2 Theobroma umbraticum
GTGTGCTAATTGTTTATGCTTGTGGTAGCGATGGTGACCGAGAATGTGAGGAATGGTGGATTATAGGTGGAACTCAAGCTAAAAGCGAAAGGTAAGCATGCAATGTGAACGCATGGTGTTGTGTTGGCATTGTTTAGTTGATCGTATGTGGATTATGTGTTATTTGATTGTGAGTAAGGTTGATGAAACTATGAAATTAGGCTATGGATTTATTGATTGATGTGCTGCCATGCATGTGAATAATTAAGTGTATTGAGTTTATATGGTTGTTAGGAAGTGTATAAGTAAAGAATGTGTGTTGTGGTGACGTGACAGAGGAGGTAATAGGTAACTGGCGACTAGAACTAGCTAAACACACACCCAAATTAATAGTGATGTAGCGTCCCACTATTGTAAGGTGAGTGGGGGGTGTCGATTTTAAAATCTTTATACTATATATTGTTTTATGTTAATAAACGTTGTTAGTTTTTCTTAAAAGCATTTGTGGATAGTATGGGCTATTTGCCTTGATAAGCCATTTTTAAAATAGATTTACAATGATTTATATATTGCTATTGTGGAAAGCATGAGCTGGTAGAAACTATAGGAAATTGTGGATGCAGTGTTTTTAAAGTGATTTGGATATATTTATAGATAAGCTACATATGTAAAGAGTTTTAGAAATCGAGAAAGAAGCCTTTCATGATGTTTGCAGCAAAATCCATGCCTTGCATTTTTTTGTGTGATATGCATAGCTAAATGCATTTGTTAAATGATTTAAAGTGCAAGTTTGAGCACCGGTTTTATTATGATCTTTGTACAAAGTGTTTACACTATGCCATTTAGTGTGAAAAACAATTTGAAGGATTATTAAACTTTGATTTCAAACAATTTAAAGGCAAAGCCTCAGAAAGCTTGATTTGGTTTCTAAAATGATTTTGACAAATTGAAAGCGTCGAAAGTAGGTCGAATGTCACATCGAGATAGTGTGATCCTTATGCACAAGTGAGCTTTAGCTAGAGAACCTTTGGATCTCCGACGGACTGGTAGCCATGACTGGGGCCATAGTTTGTGATATACATGGCAAGGCCACGGGTTATTATATGTGGCTAGGCCACAAGTGATATTCACGGTTGTGATCGCTTGATTTCTCCAAAGTCGGCCAACATCGTCAAGACTACCATAGCTGTTAGGATCTGCTGGAGCGAAGCTCTCGAATATTATTACGTGGAAGTGGGTCCATAGGTGATTACGATACTTACCTACTTGAGAGCCTTGTGAGTTTTCTATGTATACTCTTTTGCATGGTGGAGAGTTAAGATTTCTTTACAGCTCTCTTTTTTTGAATAAAAGCTTTTAGTACTTACTTGATGATAATGAAATGGTTTACATGGCTGTACACTTTGATTTCTTTACATGCCACACATTTTGGAAGCATGTATACTTTATACTGTTATTCTTACTTTTATGGCAAGTAATGTTTTTGATGTTTGAACTTGGTTTCGCTACATTTGTTTTCAACACCATTTTGTCAAGTGAAATATTGTATTATGATTTTATAGCTTCATTTTTACAAGGCACAAACACTCTACTAGTGATTTGATTTTTCTAAGATTACTATACCTATTCTAGTTTGACCATTTAAAATTTATCTACCTTATGCTTGTTTCCCATCTATGCCTTGCTCATGGAGCCGATGATCTTTGAGTTTGAGAGACTCACCCTCTTATTTCCCTTTTACAGGTAATGATCAGCCTAGCATGCAGTCATCGACAATTTCAATCCACTGCGGATAGGTAAAGGCATCTCATAGTACTCTATTCCGAGTCGCTCCACTGATAGAGGTTGAGTTGTCTTATTGTAATTTGTTATGAAATTAGACAATAGTGTCAATACGAATATACATTTGGAGATTTTAAGTCTTGATGTATTATTTTTACAATTATGTGGAATAAAGGTTTAGTCAATTTATAAAGATTATTGTTCAATTCCTATTACAAAAGGTTTTATGGATCAAAGTAATTTCATAGATTGATGGCATGAATATAAAGTAATAGCTAATGTTTTAAGTAAGGCTTGTTCAGGACTTAGCGAGTTCTCCCGCGAGACTCGAATGTCAGTAGCGATCGAGGAGCGGTCATTACAATGAGCAACGTGTGACTGAATAAGGGACTATTAAAGGGCATGCCTATCAGGCAAGGATTTGACACGGAGGTTGTCCTTAGCGTGTGGATCATTGGACTAGTAAGAGAGCGCTCAACTAAGTGATTCAAACATGCCAAGAATCACTTACATGGTTGGTGTACGAGAAAGAGGCGATTGCATATTAGGCGAAAATGCTTCAACTAACAATTCGTGTAACCCTCGGAAGCATGCGTATGAGTTCTGAAAGTGACATGCTAGGCCAAGTAAGGCTGCATAAGGTTAGTATGCAAGTACTTGGTGCTTTTATACTAGTTTGGTTATGCTTCAGCATTGGTACTATTGTTAAGGGAAACCACCCTTGACCAATTTAAGGCTAGCTTAGCCACCAAAGTGACCTAGAAGGGCATAGTTGAGCACCACACGGTGTGCCTAAGCATGACCCTTGACAAATGCAATGATGTGTACTGGACACGATATTAGCTTTGTAGTAAGTTTGATTATTAAATTCCAATCAAACATAAGACTTTCTCATTAGAAAATAGTCAAAATGATATTGTGCTATCTTAAAGGAATTGTTGATTACATTTTTTGCTATAGTAGTTCAAACCTGAACATAATTGGCTATTAAGATGGTGATTGGGAGGTGATTTAGATAAGCACAAATCTGCTTCCAGCCATGCATTCTTGTTCAATGGTGTTGCTATCTCGTGGAGCAACAAGAAATGGTCTTGCATTATTTTATCCATTATGGAAGTGGCATTTATAGCTTATTAAGCAACCATACAAGAAGCTACTAGATTGAGGCAATTCCTTTAACATCTTGATGTGACTAGTTTCACTTTAAATATAACGACTATTCATAATGATAGTTTGGCTGCATGATAGAACTAAACACATTAATTTGTAGAACAACGTCATCAGGTATTTAATTTCACAAAAGGAAATGATCTTGAAACATAATTTAACTAGTCGTAGGTGGTAGATGCTTGGACTAAACCTA
Organism: Theobroma umbraticum; assembly: GCF_002168275.2. Classification (NCBI taxonomy): domain Eukaryota; kingdom Viridiplantae; phylum Streptophyta; class Magnoliopsida; order Malvales; family Malvaceae; genus Theobroma; species Theobroma umbraticum. The sequence goes on from NW_018397265.1 coordinate 2,776,536, forward strand.
ATCCTAGGGATGTCTATATGACTCATGTTAAGTTTTTAGAACTTTGTAAATGGTGATTGTTTTATTTGATCATTTGTATTAAACCTTTTATTTGGAATATTAATAATCTTTATGCATTTTCTCATTTCATTGTTGATGCATTTATGTTTTTTTATTAATTGACACACAAGATATAAAAATATGTCAACAAGCTTAAGATTAGCTCACTCACACAAGTGATCACCTTTGGTGCTTGCGAAGGCGAGCAAAGATGGGACATAAGCTACTGGTGCTTTTAAATAACAACTAGAGTTTGAAATATCACCTTGATTAGAGCCAATGAGGTCCATGCAATAAGTAATATCTAAGTGGCTGATAATGGATTAGCCCACAATCAATGTAACCCTTAAAGTAAGTAAGATTTGGGACCTAATTTGGCACCTAAAATGTGAGCAAATAACAGACTCAAGATAGGTGCTTTGAAGAACAACTAAACTAAGATTTGAATTGTTTTGAGAGTTTGACGTACGCTTTTAGATGGATACACTTTATCCTAGTATGTATTTCATATTACAAGTTTATAGGTAACATAGGAGGTAGAAGAATGGATCTTTGCTTTTCATCATATGAGTCCTAAGAAGGTTAATAAAACGTTCACTATGCCATTGTGACTTTTGACTATGTCATGAGGTGGGGAATGGAGGTTTGTTACTTTGGCATGTTAACTAAGACCACAGATGATTCGGTTGTAAGAGACATTACTAGGAAAGTGGTCTATTTTAAACTAAGAGGCATGAAGGTGAAGGGAATATTATTTGATATTGCATTAGTACGCTATATTCAAGTTCTACCCATTATACCACTTTAATTTGAAAGCTAAGATATAATTGTAAATACAAGTTGCAACGTGAAAAAGGTTGAATTTTGCTAAAAAAGGTTGAATTTTGCTCATCGAGGGATTTGAGATACTAAATTTGATGCAATCAAATAGGTTTGAGGCATACAAGACACTTTATTTTTAAAAAGATTGATATCTTCATGCTAACCCTAATGAGTTCCTAATATAGAGCTCCAAATCTAAGTGTACTCAGTGATGGTTTACAAGAGTGGGAGGATGGCTTCCCTGTCTTGTGTGAGTGGGAGATGTTGGACTTTTGGTTGACACTCACGAGAGTTCCATTCATTAGACACCGTCTTACCTTTGGTTAAGACTTAGACTTTTATCATGGTAAATAAATTTATAAATTACCAAGGATTATCTGATAAGGTAATTAGATAGGGTTGAGTCTTCCATTTAAATTACCAAGGATTACCGTCAAATTGAACTTTTTTTTTTTTTAAAGTTACATTGTCTATCCTCCAAACTGTTTTCATCTTTGTGCGGTTCAACTAAACAAAGATATAGCTCTGCAAATATCGAAGGCCCAACCTTTACCGTCACTTTTATCATTCCTCTTTTATTTTTATCTTTTTCTTGTTTTGCTTTTTGAAATTTCATTTAACTATTACATTTTTTATTTTTTATTTTCTAAATAAAAAATAAAAAATTAAACAAAGGAAACCTTAATTAATTATATATGAGATCCATTCGCACCAGTCAAGCGTCAACAAACATCATTGTTGGTCAGGGCCTGCAGTAAACAGCATCAATAATCTCATCCGGCAATTGAATCTTTGAACAGATAATGCAGCCAACATTACTTTGATAGAACCAAGAATGAAAGCAAGAATGTGATATAACCAAGAAAAGGTGATTGGGCTTTGTTGTTGTTTCTTCGTCTATATATAATAGCCTAGCTATATCTAATATTCTAAGGAGAGCTCAGATATACAATAATAGAAAAGGAAGAGGAAACACAGTAAATTTGGTGATGGCGTCAAAGGCTATGGCAACTGCAACCGTTCTATTGAGAATTTCCACTACTTTATTCGCAGCCGGATGTGTGGTGGTTCTGATACTGGACAAGGCCACAGATGTTGATGGCAGCAAAGTAACATTCAAGAATGTCATTGCCTACAGGTAAACCTTAACTTGTTGAGTGTCCTTTCATTTTTTCTCCTTTGTCCTTTTTTTTTGTTGGTACATGAAGATTTTGAATTATACATTGTTATGTAACTAATACTTTTCAATCTCATAGAATTTTTCCTATTCATCTCAGGATTAGCATTCAAATTTTTCCTTTTCAATGTCATAAAATTTGAATTATAAATAGTCGTGATCATAGTTCGTCGGAATTTGATGGATTTGTTCTGATGGAACTATTTCTGTTAGAAAAAATTGTTGTTTCTTGTTAGTGCAAATAAACCTTTTTTATGATATTTTCCAAGATTAAAGGTAATAAATTTGCTGTAATACATATTCAAAATTAGTGGATGAATTAGTAAAATATTGTAAACTTCATTTTAATTTTGTTTGCTACATGTTCGTAAACTTCACTTTTTTTTTTTAACATCTGTTCTTTCCCTCGCATAATAACTCTTTTGTTTTTCCTTTTAAAATGCATGTCCTTTGCAGCAGAAATTTGCGGAAATCACTATTATTAAGTACATGAAATTAATATTCTAGTTTTATATATTCTGATGTTCAAAGCAACTGAATCCATATAATGTAATTTGGTTTGATGGATAAATAATTCTTTGAAATTGTTGCTTTGAAAATTTTAAGCTTATTATTGGACATGTTTCGAAAAAGTATGAAATTTTTTGAAAGGATCTGGTATGAAGGAACTAAGTAACATTTGCTATAATGTAAATGGTAAAATTACATTCCAATGTTTAGTAGTTAGTTATTCAACTTTTGAAATTAAAAAATCAATAATTGAACCAAATAATACAAATCTTAATTATTGATAGGAAAAAAAATGATACGTGCAGGTTTTCGTATGATTTTAAGTTCTGAAACTAGAGTTTAATTAAATCTATAAATTACGGTTTACATTTTCAACTTAAAAAATATACTTGATAAGTGATGGAATATTCATATTTATATTCTTAAAATATATTTTATTTTTTATTAATATGAAATCCATGACACGATAAGGGGTGGGATAACCATATTTACTTTCTCAAAATATATTCAATTTCTTACTAATATAGGATCGATGACACAGGTATGTGCTGGCCACCGCTGTTGTTGGAGCGGCCTATTCCATGTTACAGTCCCCTTTCGCCATATACTATGCTTGCACTGAAAAAAGGCTCATTCGCGGAGGTTTCTTGCCAGCCTTTGACTTTTATGGGGACAAGGTAACGCGCTCACCACCGCATTCATACAACCAAGTGATGAGAAAAATGAGTTCTAAACTAAAACTTCTTTTTATTTACTAAAGGTGATGGCCTTTCTTCTGGCCACGGGTGTCGGTGCTGGTTTCTTGGTCACTGTGGAGCTGAAAGAATTTCTGGGTGATTTGTTCCATGAATTTGGGGCAGATTTGAAAGATTCTCCGTTTGAAAGTTTCTTCAACAAGGGATATCTGGCGGCGGGTCTTCTGGCAGGAGCATTCTTATCCATGGCTGTTCTTTCAGTTTTTTCCTCTCTCCACCGAACCACCATCGGCGGCAAAGGTTTCTTCCGATGAGATTTTATCAAATATTTCTTCTTTCAACTCGTTATCGTGAACAACTGCCTTCCTTCTATTTATTTACTATTTTTGGGTCAAAATAAAATAAAAATAAGATATATGTCCGGCGCTTTGTAATACTAGCTAGTTAGTTTCCCCTGCCCCGTCTTTCCTCGAGCAAACATTGTAGCATTGCAGCATTATTGCATAAAAGTAAATGGAGTGCTACTATTTTTGGATTAAATTAAACTGATACTTTTGTATATCATATGACAAAATGATCCGAACACAATACAAATTTAAATGAATTTAAATTTATTTTGTCAACATGGTTAAGATACAAAAATATGAAATATCAGAATCTATATTAAATTAGAACAAACAAACAGTGGAATATGAACTTTTTTTCTCGACTCAATAAATTACTAAGGTTGATGTTTATTTAACTTTCTAGTTTAAGAAAATATTTAATGTGACATCTACAATTTAAAAATATTGAATGAGTTTTGATAAGTGCAACAATTTATCCTACTACATAATATTGTTAACAAAATTAAATAAGATGATAGTTACTTACTTAGATGGCAAGTGTAATTGCGTTACATGTAGAATTAATGTGGGATATAAATGACTATCCTTCTTTTTAAGGAAAATTTAATTTTGAGGAAATTATAAGAAATGGTCTTTGTCATAAGTCCATTTTAGAAATAACCTTCGATATAAAGTTAACAGTTTTTATCTAATTTTAACCATAAAATAACAAAAATATCCTTAAAACCATTTTAAACAGATTAAGTGCTCTCAAAATTTCTGTCCAGCTATTCGTTGTCTATACTCTCCATTTCTCTCTCTTATCATCCAACTTTTTTTAATTTTACTGCCATCATCATCTCTCTCTATCTTTCATCATCTTACCTATCGTCGTCGATCTACAGATCAAAAAGCATAACATAAAAGGTAATAACGTATTCTTGGACTTATTAATTTACATTTACAAACCCTCTATCATCAATCTACAAACTAAAAAGCATGATATGATGAGTAACAACAAGCTCTTGGGTTTACTGGTGTTGAGTTTTTTAGTGATTCAAGCCTAGTAGAACATGCCTCGATGTGTAATAAAGTGATTTATGCCTTAACATGTAATAAAGTGATTCATGCCTTTATGTGTAACATTAGTAAGAAGAAAGACAATTTGGCATGTAATATTTGGTGTTGAAGCTTTAGCCTTGGTGTATAGCATATGTTGTTGAAGTTTTGGTGTGTAACATCTTTTACTTTGGCTTTGGCGTGTAACATCGGATGGTGAAGCTTTGGCCTTAGCGTGTAATATTTGGTGCTGAATCTTTGACTTTAGCGTGTAACAGTTGTTGTTGAAGTTTTGGTGCGTAACATTTTCTGCTAAAATGTGTAACATTTGCTTAGGCTTGCAATGTTGTTTTGGGTGTATAACTTCTTCATTTGTATTTTACTACAATATAAACTCTTCAAGTTAAAACGTGCAATAACTTTTTTTCAAGTGTAATAATATTTTTTTGAACATAGCATGTAACAATAGCATTTTTTAAACATAACACGCAACTTGTTCTATATCTTTATATTTTATTGGGACATAAACTCTTAGAATTAAACACTTTTATGATAAAGATAAAAGTTTAAAATCAAAAAGGAATTTGATATGAAAATGAATGTGTATAGAAAAATTATTCAATGTCACGTTGTTGGGATGAAATGGATTTTGACAAAAAGATATTATCCAAAGTCTTCTAATTTGGATAATAAGCTTTTGAGTTATTTTATTTGTTTTCTTAGTAAAAGAAAATTAAAATGTATTGGTATTATAAAGAAATGAGTGAGAAATCGAATCCATCAAAAGAAAATTAAAATCAGTATATTGGAACTTAATTTTGCCAATGTTAATACACTTTCCAAGTCTCCCTATGAACAAAGTACAAGTTGCCCATGAAATGAAGGATGACAACAAAAGCAATGAAACCAATATTCATGACAAGTATGACATTTGGGGAGATCTTGAGCCTTGGCACATCCTCCATGTAAAACTGAAGCATAGTCCCAGTGGCCCTTCCCAAGGTCACATCGCTTGTCGTTCTTCTCCTCCTCATGCTTGCAACTACTACTGCACTTCCTTATGGTGAAACTGTTTTAGTTGTGATTTCTGAGTTGACTCAAATTTTAGATCGTGTAACTTGAATATGAGGATATTTCATTAAGGGTAATTTTGTTCAAAAATCTTTTTTCTTGGCTAAAAATAATTAAAATTAAAAAAATATTATGTTTGAAAACAACTTATCTTTGAATGGTAAAAAAAAATCATCCTTTTAATTTATTGCTTGTTTGAGGGTAAATCAAGGCTAACTGAATCTTAATTTGGATTTGGTGGAGACCTTTGACTCTCTTTGCTTTTTTCCTTCAAAATCTTTTCCATCAGTATCCTTGCTTGTTTTTTATTATTTCCTTTTCAAATGCATTCTAATATCCACCTTTGTTGATTTTGAAAATTTTTAAGATTTAGGGTTTTGGATTTATTTCATACATTTTAGTTTATTAGTTAATTAGATCATATCAAAATTGTCTAAAAATCCAATAAGATATTGATATGTGGCGTACATGTGTGCATTATGTATGCAACACATGTCGTAAACTTGTATTAATTAACATGATTGAAACCATGACATGGAATTTTCTATAACTATGTGTCGAATTTTGGTTGGTTGACATACACATTAACTATTCCTTTTATAGTGTTAGTGGTTAAGTTATATTGATGCAATGGATTGAAAGTTTAGATATCATATTGAATTTTTTTAAATATGCCGTTATCTCAAATTAATATTATACTATAATTCAAGTACTAGTTTTATACTTTACCCCCATATTAAATTTTTTTTAGTACAAGTTAGGATGGTGATTCAAAATTTTAGTACAAAGTTTGGATCTACAAAATAATTCATTTTCTATACGAGCTTGCTATGAACATTTATTGCCCTGATGATTAGTATCTTGAATTAAATTTATTTGCTCCAATTTGATTTTATTTTGAAGTATCTTTCAATTAAATTAAAAAAAAACAAACAAACATCTTCATTAAAATTAAAGACATTGTAGTTGTATTAACAAATTTTGAAGTAATAACACTAAAAGTATATTTTTTTAATATTCTTTTTTTTAAGAACTATTCTTTGAGAAACAAACTTATGATTAAATTACTAAATTAGTGTTGGACAAAAAATTATTAAATTAGTAAAATAAAATTTAATTCCACATAAAATTTGATTTGAATTTATGTAAAACAATATACACAAATATTCAAGTAATATAACATTCTAAAAATCATCTGATATGTGATATCAAATATTGAATAATATTAATTTAAAACAAACAAAACTTAAGGTAATGTTTGGTATTGGGGGTCACTTCAAAATCTTTATGATTTGTATCAATGATTAAATCACGATGTTTGGTATAAGCTTAGATGGAGTGAAAACCTATTGATGTTAACTAGAGTTTGTTGGATGAAAAAAAAAGTTCAGTGTTTTGTAATTTAATACGTCATCATACTTGAAGAATATATTAATACCATTAAATTTATTTTAAAAAGTTCTTTTCATTAAAAAAGATGAGGAAAAACCTAAAATTGAAAATATTTCAAAAGAAAGGAATTAAGCCAAAACATCAAGAGATGTTACATCGTATGTTTAGTCATACTGTGGCAATCACAGTGTGTGGATGGGCACCTTTTGTTACAATGCACAAGTTTGAGAACTCGACGGTTTGACGTAAATGATGAGTCGTCATTTATATTTGTTTTTATAGGTGATTTAGTCATTTATAATAACTAAATATATGACTTTTACTGATGAAATTTTTGTTAGTAAAATTGAAAATTCGTTGATAAGTTAAATTATTGATGAAATATCAATAGACTTTTTCGTTAGTATTTAATCGAAAATACCTTCATCGGTAAAGGTCACTTTGTCAGTAGCGAAAAATTTCATCGATAAATCTTTAATCGAATATTTGATCGGTAAAAGTTTCAATTCGTCAGTAGTTGGACTAGTCGGTATCTAGTCAAATCTATTGGTAATTCGTCAATGGAATTATCAATGATTCACCAACAGAGCTTAGTGTTTCAAATTTTGGTAGGTTTTGTCGGTGCTGTCCTTTATTCTATCAATATTGCCATGATTCTATTGGTAATTTCATCATTGTTGTTCTAGAATATTAAAACAGATTTTTACGAAAGTTCAAATTGCTATGTTCCCTATTGTCATTTCAAATGAAAAAAAAAATACAAATAAATAATAGTATAAAAAATTATAAATATTTATTAAGATTAAACAAATTAAAAAATTGTATTATTTTTATTACAATCACAACACAAAATATCAACAAGTTATCTGGTGCCACCATCCCTTAGTTACGCCTCATCATTAGAAGAGCTTGGTTGCTTTAATAAAGATCTGATGTGGGATGTCTGTCACGTAGTGAAGGATCTGTGTGATACTCGACTCCAAATTTATAAGGCGGTTCTTCATATTGGAGATATCTTCTTTTTAGTTCGTCTTAGCCGTTGTTGTTTTGTGAAGGGGGGTCGTAACATTGGTAGTAAGGGTCAGATCACAAGCATTCTCGACCTCTCCCATAACATCCAACAACACTCATAGATCGAACTTTGGCTAGGACAATGGTTGTTGACTTTGTTTCTATGATAATGTAGAAATATATGTTTGCTATAAAAAAATTAAATAGATTAGTAACTAAATTTGTAAATAACATATACCGGACAAGTCAATGATAAACATTTTTTAGAACATATAAAATTATGTAATGAAATAGAAGACTTCATTTTTATTACTTTCACTTTCAGTTTGGGACTTCTTATTCACATACTCTCCATTACCCTTATTTCACTTATGGGTGTGGTTGAACAACTCAAAGAATGTCACAAGTCTCTGCCTCTGACTACAAGACAATTACAACAACAATTGTTAGCTTTGTTCTTGTTTTGAAATGATAAAATTGATTAAACTTAATGAGCTTTGAAAATGAATGAAAGATATTTTTGAATATGAAGAAAATCCTCAAAGGAGTGCTAGAGCTAAACTTAAAAGAAAGATTTATTGAAATGCTTTGAATATGAATGATTATTCTCTTGAACTTAAAGAAATATCTTTTAAAGATTTCTTATTTTCAAAGTTCAAAGTGCCAACCTAAGAATCAAATTCTCAAAAGAAAAGACTTGATTTTTAAATGGAAAGGAAACAAAATTTATTTGTTTCATTATAAGAAGAATTGATTCTAGAGAATGAGGAGTCAATTCTTAAGCATAGATCAACAATGAAGAATTAATTATGGGAAAAGAAGAAGGTAATTTGTGAAAGACAAAAACTTCAAGATTTGAAAAGAATTGACACTTCAAAAACAAAGAATTGATTCTAAAGAGACCAAATGTAGAAGGCAGAAATGTAAAGAAGAAAGAATCTATTCTACATGAAAAAGATATTGGTTTTGAAAGAACTGAAAGTACAATTCAAAAACTTGTTGATCAAGAAAATGATCGTACAACTGAACAAGAGTGGAGTGGTTAAATTTGGCTTAAATTTAAATTTTGGCACTTCACCACTGTGAAGAACTGACACCTTGAGGCGAAAAAATCAATTCTCCAAGATTGCAAAGGTGCCACCTTCGAACGTAGTTGTAGAAGAAACAATGCCTTAAAAAAGAAGAATTGATTCTCTAGAGACAGAAAGCTACAGACTTTGTGAAGAATTAAAAACTCAAAAACAAAGAATCAATTGTACATATGCGACATAATTTTACAAGCTAGTTGAAACGTATAAGAAATTATTCAAATTTCACTTCAATGGGCAGAAAATCACAGAAGCTATAAATATCTAGCTTGAGGACGTAAAAGAAGGCATTTTAGAGGAATTTTAAAGAATTTGAATCATCTTTAAAGAAGAAAAGAACAGAAAAGCAAGAGAAAAGCTGTGAGAAGAAAGTTTCCATCTTTGAGCAAGAAAAGAGCCTAAAGACCACATTTGTATCTTTAAGCTGATCGTTCTTGAGCTTAAAATTTTTTTGCTCATCCATATCTTTGTGAAAGTTCTCATTTTTCTAATTCTAAACTTCTTTATCAACCTTTTTAAAGGTTTTGAGTTGGAGATTCGTTAGAATCCACTATTGTGTCGGTTATACCTTCAAGCAAAAAGAAGATGGGTTTTGTGTGATCTTTTAAAAGGCTACATCTTGTGTAAAGGTTGTACTTGAACCAAAAAAATGTAGTGCCTTGATAGAGGTTATGCCTAATCCTACAAAAGGCATGTGGTAGATGTTATGCTTTATCCTGCAAAAGGCGTGTTGTAAAGGTTACGCCTGACCCTATTGAAAAGGCAAGCTGATAGTGAATTCAAACTCCTTATGCTATCAAGCGAGAGGAGGTAGGCATTGGAAAGCCAAACCTTTGTAAAAATTCCTATTGTGTACTTTTTGTTGTTTTGTTTTTTACTCATTCGTCTTATACTCTATTTTGTTATTTCATTCTTTCATATTTTTGTTTCATCTTTAAATATTTCCCAAAAAAGAGAATTTTTATTTAACAACCAATTCATCCCCTTTTAGTAGTTTTACTTAAGGCTTATCTTTCTAACAACAATATTAGAGCAGGTTCTCAAGTCTTTGCAAGTTTAATTACTTTTGAGAGATCTTGAATAAAAAGCTTAAAGTAACATTCATGGCATCATCAAGCTTTATTGGTGAAGGACAATCTATGATGCGGTCTGCATTGTTCAAAGGGAAGAATTACTTTTTCTAGAAAACGAGGTTTAAGAACTTTTTACAATATGTTGATGTAGATATTTGGGATATCATTATTGATGGACCTTATATTCTTACCAAAACTACTGGTGGTATGAAATATCTTCAAACAAGAGGTACACGGGATGATAAAGATAAAAAGTTGATACAGCTAAATCATAAAGCTATAACAGCTATTTGTGTGCTTTTAGTGAAGATGAATTTAATAGGCTAGTTATGTGTTTTATTGTAAAAGAAATTTGGGATACATTAGAAAACTGTTATGAGGGTACTAGTTAAGTAAAGGAGTCAAAGATTAGTATGCTGATACTTGACTATAACCTTTTCAAAATGAAAAATGCGAAGTCCATAAAATAGATGTTTGAGAGATTTACAAAGATCATAGGAGGATTTAAGGCATTAGGAAGAGAGTTCCTAAATGCACAATTGGTGAAGAAAATCCTTCACTACTTATCAAGGACATGGAGACCTAATGTCATCGCCATAGAAGAAATTAAGGACTTAGATGTCTTTAAGGTTGATGAGCTCCTAAGATCTTTGCTTACTTATGAACTGACTCTTAGGCATGAGAAAGAAAGAACTGAAACAATTAGAGAAGAATCAAAGAGAAAAGATATCGTTCTTAAAGTTGTAAAATAGAGTGACGAAAAGTCACTTGAGAGTGACAATGAAAACGAGGATGATGAGGAGAGAACACTATTGAGTAGGAGGTTCAATAGATTTTTAAGGAGTAAATAAGGAAATAGAAAGCCTTTCAAGAAGGAAGAGCAAAGAAAAAATTTGAGAAGAGATATTCCAAAGGTTGGCCATGAAAATGATCATATTATTTGTTATGAATGTAAAAAGCCTAGTCACACTAAATATAAATGTCCAAAACTCAAAAAGAGTCATAAAAAAACTCCAGGAGAAAAGCCATGGTAGTTGCATGGAGTGACAATAATGAATCCCAAGATGAGCAAGAAGAGGAAATTGCAAACTTGTTTTTTATGGAGTTGAAAACTCCAAGGTATGTTCTTCAAACATTGCTTTGTATTCTTATGATTATAATGAGGATGCATTTACCTTTGATGAGCTTCAAGATGCATATGATGACTTGGCATTTGAATTTGAACATATGAATTTGAAATACAAAAAAGTCATTTCTAAGCGTAAGGTAAAAAATGATTGCATGATTAACATTAAGTCTGAGTTGGAAAACAAAGTAAACATTTTACAGAATGAAGTGAATGCCTTGAAGAAGAAAATTGAGCAATTAAATAAATCATTTTCTTAATGGAACATAAGCTCATAGAAACTTCACAAAAACTTAATGAGATGCTTAAAACTTAGAAAGCCTTCTTTGACAAATATGGCTTAAGATATCATAGGACAAAGATAAAAACTTTCTTTGAAGAAGCAAATCAAAAGCATAGTGCATTACATGTATGTGTTTGCTATTAATAGAAAGTACACCCTATATATGTTTGTCCTTTTGAAAAAAAGCACCCCAAGGAAAAGACTATAAAAAAGGTACAGGTTCCAAAAAGAACAAAACATAAATGCCAAACGTTTTCCAAAATGCTTCTCAACACCTTAAATTTCAAGAATCCATTCTTCAAAAAGAACCACAAAATTCTTGAAAAACTAAGGCATAAAGAATCGATTCTTATGATCTAAAAATCGATTCTTGTGCCTTAAATCAGAATTATTTAAGCTGGTGAACTCATATTTATTAGTTTTAATGGTTTTCAAAAGTTAAGATCTCACAATCGCATCCTTCTGAAGAAATTTTCTCTTTCTAAATTTAAGCTTTTAAGAATCAAAAGACTAAAACTTTCTCAAAGAGCTTTTCGAGTTCAAATCCGTTTGAGTTTCAATTGACCCATATACAAGTTACCCTAGAGTAAAATCAATTCTCTGCATAAAAGAATCAACACCTTCTCTCTCAAAATCTCGATTCGTCACTTCAAACTTTTAGAGAAAATGGCTCAAAAAAGGTCAAGAGGAGAAAAAGGAAAAGCTCTTGCCATTTTATTAAAAAAGAGAAAATCGATGTTCTCGACGTACGCTTCTATACTCAACCTTAAAGGAAAATGTTAGTTTGTAACATCCCGTACCCTCGTATAGGAGCCAACACGATCTCATCGACGAGACGGAGGGTTGATGGATGTAAATTTAAGTGCGAAAGAATGGTGATAGGCAAAAGTAATATTTTAGAATAAAATATTCCATATGCGAGGACATGATAATTAAATAATAATAGTTTACCGAGGATGAATTAGCGAGATAAAAAGGTAATTTTGAAGTGAACTAGGACAAAGTGAGACATTTTGGATCCCGACGAGACAAGTTGAAAATTTTAAAATAAAATAATATTTTATTAATAAAAAATATTAAAATATTAATATTTTATCTGTGGTTGAAGTTAGTCGTGAAGAAGTAGCATATGACTAATCTAAGTGGGGGAGAAGAAGTGAGAATGAATTTCAAAGAAAAACGACGCTAGTGGGGCTCGCGTGCCTTTATTAAATAGAGCATGAGCAGGTAAGTATATATTTAAATATTATGGTGACACCTTGATGGGGTGCAAGCCTTATAATATATTTGTATATATGTAAAGGAAAGAAACATGAAGGAAATTGGAGATTAAGAAGTGTTGGAAGGACCGAATTATAAAGCATGAAAGTTTGGAGGGTTACACGGTAAATAAAGAAAGTTTTGAGGACTTAAGTGCAATTTTCAATATTTAAAGTTAAATGAGAATTTATTAACCAAGAAAAGTTAAATTATGAGGAATATGAGATATACATGTAAAAGTTACCATTACATGCAAACTATGGTGTGCCCAAAAATGAGAAGTTAGTGAGGAACATGTGAGACCCCTACCATATTGATAACTCTATTATATAGAGTTATTTTGAGTCATTTTGGGAGCTTAAGTAGCTAGATCTTTGAGATTTTGGTTCGAATTTTAGCATTATAGGTGTTTTTTTAGTTTAAGTTTGATTACTTGTTAAGTGATTAATTTAAGTTATTTAGTTAAATTTTAAGTTATTTTATTTTAAATTACTTTAAGAGTAGTTATTGCTAATTTCTCTTATGACTTTTGTAGGAAATTGATGAAAAAGACTCATTTGATGAAAATCAGTGCAAGTAAGTGATAGCTTCATTCGTATATGTTTCAGTATTTTGACCATATCTCTTTCTAAAAAACTCCAAATGAGGGTGATTCTTAGACCAATCGAATTATAAGAAAAGGGATATAATGTTTATGTTCACCAATTTCCCATTTCTTATTGGATCATGGTCAAATATTTGTCAAAGTCGGACCACTGCAGCAGTATGTAAAGACTGAACATGATGCGGTATTTGAGCAAATCTTTCAATACAGAAGTCTAATTGATGTGACATTTTTATCCATTGGAAAGTTAAGAGACAGGGATAAAACTTTTATGTTTACTACTTTTCCCAGTTCTTAACATATCAGGGTGAAACTCACGTTTGAAGTTGATAGACTGCCACAGCGCTGGGAGAACAAGGCTGCAGCGTTGATGAAAGGAAGCAACATACAAAATTCAGAGAGCTCAGCGCTGCGCGCTGGAGAAGTAGCGCCGCAGCGTTGCGCGACTTTCCAAAAAAAAATAAAGACATTAACGGGATTTCGAAAATTAGGTTATTTGGAGCCTATTTAAGAGCCTTTTTCAGAGATTTTGGAGAGGCAGCAAGCAACTATTCTGGAGATTTGGAGCCAAGAACAAAGCAAGGAAACAAGAGAATTGGAGAGAGATCAAGATCATAAATCTCTAACTATTAGTTTCTCTTCTTACCTTTGTGTTTTTCTTATTTTCTTTGACTTGGATTCATGGTTAAATTTCTTTGGATATTGTCTTTATTAGATATTATGAGCTAATTTATTTTTCTAGGATTGCAATTGAACTCACATGTAATCTAGATCTTTAATCACTTTCTTGCTTATTTTCAATGGGATTTGAATTGTTTATTCCAATTTGTTCTTATGCTTTTAATTGCTTGGCCACCAATAAATTGATCTAGAAACCTAAACAAACTTGGGAAAGGGAGTTTAGTGTAGACTAAAATTGGATAGCATATGATCATATTAATTGATTTGCGTATAGGATAGGGATATACCTATAGGCCATATGTAGCCAGATTAGAGCCTGAACTTAATGAGTTTGTTTTAATTCAATTCACATAGGGATATAGTGTTTTGGTTAAAATAGTATTTTTTATAAGATGAGTCGGGAGACCCTTATAAATAATTTAGGACTCTAGGTTAGCAATTCAAACCATTGAGATAAGTTAAGGAAGAGAGGTAAGATTTAGATGAAGTGTGAGGGATATTGTAATCCTAGGCTTGTTTGATTTTATATTTATTTGAGTATTTATTATTTGATTTTCTTAATTTAATTCTGCTATAACTTAGTTTGATTTGATATTATTTTGATATTGTTTGGATAAGATTAATTTGCGATAATTTTAGTATTAGTAACTTTATATATATTTTATATTTTACTATTTATGTATTACTAATATTTAAGATCAATTCCCTGTGGGATCGATACTCTACTTGCTAATATACTGTCTATTCGATACGTATACTTGGTAGTAGAGATTTTAACTGACACATGTGAAGAAAAAGGGAAAGATAAAGTTAAGGATTATTTGCATGTAATTTGATTGATGCATTTGGTGGTCAACTGAGGAAAATGAAATGTGGGTTGCATGAGACTTGATTGGTGGGATAAATGGCCAAATAAAATATAAAGGAAAGTTGTGCATGAAATGTAATTGGAAGAAATAGGTGGCAAAGGAAATGAAAATAAAAGTAAGAAAATAAGGTGGCAAATGGAAGGATAATTAAGATAGATTTTGGACCAATGTGCAAAAGTGACAATTTTGCCTGAGATGTGAGTGGGGAGTGAGTTGGTCCAATAAGAATAAGAAATAAATAAAGGAATAAAAAGAGAGAATGGAATAAAGGAATCAAGAAATAAAGGAATGAAAAGGTGTGGAAAATGGGTGTGACGGGTGGAAAGATTTTAAAGGCTTTTGCCTTGTGCTCTTGCCACATAAAAGAAAGAAAAAACAAGCCAAAAAGGCATGAAGCTTTGGGTAATCTGCCCATGAAAGAGAATAAAGAGAAGAGGAAGGAAAATAAGGTAAAAAGCAAGTAACATTGGGCAATCCACCATGTAAGCACAAAATGGGGAAAACAAAGGCATTTCAAAGCTATGCTTGAAGGTCCATTCATACCCAAGTGAGAAGAGAAGGGAAGAAAGAAAGAAAGAAAGAAAGGAAGAAAGGGGGACGAAGAAAAGAGAAAGTGAAGGTTCGACTTAGTGAACCCGGGACAAGGAAGGTAAGTAAAATTTTGATTTTTGGTTATGATTTCTTGAGGAAATGAGTTGGTAATGGTGTGAGTATTTTTGTGGCAGCAAAGGTTCTCCAAGATTTGAAGAAATGGATGCATGCATGTGGATTAATCTTGGAATGCATGTTGACTTTGGCACTAGACCAGCTATGGGTAAGTATTTTAGTCTTGAAATTACAAGTAAACAAGGAAAATGATATGTATATTGATTGCCTATGTTTGTGGCAGCAATGGTGACTATGGATGTGAGGAAATTGTGAACTATATGTGTGGAACTCAAGCTAAAACCGATGGCGACCATGAAATGGGATTGCATGGTGTTGTGTTGGCATTGGTTAATTGATAGTATATGGATTGTATGTTAAATGATTGTGAGTAAGGGTTAATGAAAATTATGAGATTAGGTTATGGAATTATTGATTGACGTGCTTCCATGCATGTGAATAAATTAAGTGTATTGAGTTTATATGGTTGATAGGAAGTGTATGAGTAAAGAAAGTGTGTTGTGGTGGCATGCCGGAGGAGGTAACGAGTAACTGTGAGTGGAATTAGCTAGATACGTGCCCAAATCAATAGCGATGTAACGTCCTGCCATTGTAAGGTGAGTAGGGGGTGTCTATTTTAAAAATCTCCATGCTATATATAATGATTTACATTAGTAATTATTGATGGTTTTCTTACGTGCAATTATGGATAGCATGAACTGTTAGCCTTGTTAGGCAATTTCAAATGGATTTACAACGATTTATATATTGCTATTGCGGAAAGCATGAGTTGGTAGAAACTATAGGTAGTTTGTGGGTGCAAATTATTTGAAAGGAGTTTTGGACATAACTATAGATAAACCATATATGTAAAGAGTTTTCAAAACCGGGAAACAAGCCTTTCACAATGTTTGGATCAAAATCTGTGCCTTGTGTTTTTTGGTGATATACATAGCTAAAAGCATTTGTTAAACGATTTAAAATGCAAAGTTTTGAGCTTTTGTTTTATTCTGATTTTTGTACAAGTGATTACACCATGCCATCTAACTTGAAAAGTAATTTCAAAGGGGTTATCAAACCTTGATTTGAAAGGATTAAAACGAAAAGCCTTGTAAAACCCGATTTGGTTTTAAAAATAGTTTTGATAAATCGAGAGTGTCGAGAGTAGGTCGGCTGTCACTTCGGTTTAGTGTGACCCTTGTGCATAAGTGAGCTCTAGCTAGAGAACCTTTGGGTCCCCGACCGGCTGTTAGACATGGCTGAGGCCATAGTTTGTGATATACGTGCCAAGGCCACGGGTTGTATATGTTGCTAGGCCATAGGTGATATTCGTGGTTACAACCGCTTGATTTCTCCGATGTCGACCAGCATTGTTGAGACTACCATAGCTGTGGGATCCGATGGAGTAGAGCTCCTGGATGTTATTATGTGGAAATGGGTGCATTGGTTATTACTATACTTACCTACTCAAGAGCTTTGTGAGTTTTCAATGCATACTCTTTTGCATGGTGCGAATTTGAGATTTCTTTGCAGCTCCCCTGTTGTGAATAAAAGGTTTTAGTGCTTACTTGACTAACATGAGATGTTTTACATGGCCGTATACTTGATTTCTTTACATGCCACATATTTTGGGAGTGTGCATACGTTATATCGTTATTCGTATTTGTATGGCATGTTTTTGACATTTGAACTTGGTTTCATAACATTGTTTTCGGCACTATTTTGCCAAGTGAAATATT
>NW_018397265.1:2794341-2795812 GCF_002168275.2 Theobroma umbraticum
TTGTCATAGTGTAAATTGTTATGAAATTAGACAATTGTGTCAATACAAATGAACATTTAGAGATTATAAGTCATGATGTAATATTTTTACAATTACATGGAATAAAAGTTTATTCAATTTATAAAGATTATTGTTCAATTCTTATTACAAAGAGTTTTATGGTTCAAGGAAAAGTTTCTTAGATTGATGGTATGAATATGAGGTAATGACAAATGTTTTAAGTAAGGCTTGTTCGAGACTTGGCAGGTTGTCCCGCAAGACTCGGACGCTGGTAGTGATTGAGGAGCGGTCGTTACATGGTTGGTCACTACAGAACAAGAAAAGTATTTCATGCTAGGATTATTGATTTAGATTGGCTAGAAAATGATTTGTTTAGAACTCCACTCGGATGTATTCCCTTTATATGTGCAGACAAAATAGGGCATCAATTATTAATTGGTTTTAAAATGCCGTAAGAAGCACCTTAAGTGCCAAATCGACGTATTAAAAATGGTACAACATCCACAAGCGAATGGTAAGTTGGTACGAGCTCAAGAAATGGATGGTCAGAAATATGCTAAGAGTTGATATGCTAGTGTTGGGATGAGCCCTGTAGCCAATTGCAATTGGTTAAGGCTTGATTCCAATCATGCAACAATATTATTCATATTGAATGATTAAATGTTTTCCTTCATCAATAAGACATCAATTATAACAAGTTATAAAGTCTAATTGGATGAAGTCCATGAGATTAATATGCCTTGCAAGGAAACTGTAATAGGTTACAATTATGAGATTCTTAGGCATCAAAGTGTAATCTCAAAAATGTTCTTGGTCAATGTATCATTAAGACTAGACATCAATGATGCCTAGAGACTGGTACATTCTATGTTCCTTAGTTGAGAAGTAAGCAACCAATCTTATAGGTTGAAGTATAGAGATACTTGGAACTAGAATGTAGGAGCTTGCCAAAGAAAGCAAGTTCAGTGAACATGACCTGCTGTGAGAAGTACATTTGATATTTCACTCGAGTGTCTATGCAATACTTGTCATGTGTCAATTGTGTAAATACTTCCTAGACTTGAGACATCAAGTTGTTTTATGTGTGGAGTGCTATTATTTGATTTTATCCTTATGGGTGCCTAACCAAGGATGCTAAAACGGGATACTTTTGGGTATAGCATGAAGCATGTGAAGGCAAATAAGTAGTCAAAATAGGGATCATCACCCCAAGTGATGCAGGGGACATATCCTAACTGTTCTTGGTTGATATTAGCTTATTAAAGTCCTCAGCCAAAGCGACTTGAAGATTATGAAAGGAGTTTCATAAGTCTTTATCAAGCTGATGATCAAACTTTAAGAATGAATATGGAGATCAATAAGAGTCGACACTGCACCATGCTCTTATCATCTCCGGGATATATGATGAGGGAATGGATTACACAGAAAGGCTGATCACTGAAAGGTTGAGTCAAACCATCTTGACTCTTCT
>NW_018397265.1:2795912-2796067 GCF_002168275.2 Theobroma umbraticum
GTTCAGAGAATAGTTATAGCTTGGAAATCGTTTTGAATGGCCAGAAAATCTTGCTGAGTTAATTCTGAAAATTTCAAAATATTATCCTCATTTGAAAGGTTCAATTATCGGATAAAATTTTGAATTTGAATTAATTTTTGAGTGGCTGGACACTT
>NW_018397265.1:2796077-2841707 GCF_002168275.2 Theobroma umbraticum
AAGGAATGTCCTTCACATGTGAAACGGCACTCATGACAAAGGTTGTGTATGGTGCCGCCACACATGGATGCAACCGCTTTATGGAAAGAAGTTGTTTGCTGGATAAATTGGACACTCAATGATTAGGAAGGATTCTTTCCTTAGCTGATCATTTACTCCTAAATGTTAGCGATACATGCCTAAAATCAAGGAGTTTGAATCCTTAATGGAATCAATCAATTTTGAATTGATTGATAGTAAATGTCCAAAATATTAAGTCTTCCTCATTTGATGAGGACTCCCTAAATTAAGGGATTATGATTTAAATTTATCAACATCTAATTAGATTAGATAATTTTAATTAAAATGGAAAGTCAATTTGAGTAGATGACATCCTAATCCGATTAGGATAGATTTTAATTAAGATAAACTTACTAATAAATTAGGACTTCGAATGATGATTAGAATCTATAAATTAGTGAACTGGATAATACAAGATTAAAAGGTGGATAAGAACCTTCCTAAAATATTTAGGACATATGATTTCGATCATGTAACCTTTTAAAATGATTTATGACAAATACTCAAGTTAGGAGGTTTCCTAAATTGGTTTAGGTTTCTAATTAAAGAAGTTTAATTAGAACTTACTAATAGAATTAATTCAAATATGATTTGAGCTAAGTAAATGCCTTGATATGATCAATTCCTTTACTAAGTAAATTTTAAAAATTATTTTTTAAAAAAATATTACTAAATCCTTTCAAACCTAAGCACCAAATGATTTGAACTATGATCCTCAATGGTTGAGTGACATTTTTCAAATGAAATGCAAGATCATCATCATATTGAGCATGCTTACTTCATATGTTTATAACTAGGTTGTGGATGTTTGTTGATGGTTAAGGACTATAGACCTAATATGAATGTGGATGTTTGGTTAAATTGCTATTTATGGAAAGAGAACAAGTCTAAAAACTCTTGAGACTCAAATAGGTAATCATAGATAATCAACCCGTGGACCCTCTTCCACGTAATAACAATCCAAGAGGTCCCCTTCTATCGGATTCCCACACTGTGGCAGTCTCGACAATGCTGGCCGACATAAGAGTAGTCATGTGGTCGCAACCATGTATATCAACTCGTGGCCTTGTCACATATAACAACCCATGGCCTAGCCACGTCTAGCAGCCCGTTAATGAACCAAAAGGTTCTTTAGGTAGAGCTCACTTGTGCACAAGAGTCACATTATCCCAATGTAACATTCAGCCTATCCTCGATGCTTTCGGTTTGTCAAAACCATTTTCAAAACCAAATCTAGGTTTTCAAGAGTTTTTCTTTAAATCATTTGAAAACAAGGTTCGGCAACCTTTTAAAATTGTTTTTCACATTAAAATGCATGCTGTAAACATTTGCATTTAGGCTATTTATCAAGTGCAATTAACTATACACGTCACACAAAGATAAAAGGCATGGTTTTGATGCAAAACATTGCAAAAGGGCTTGTTTCCCTGTTTTTAAAACACCTTACATATATCATATATATGTATATATGGTATACACAAAACACCTTCAAACTCAATTTGCATTCACAAATGCCTATTGATTCTACCAACTCATGCTTTCCACAAAAGCAGTGTATAAATCATTTCAAACCATGTATTCAAATCACTTCTCATTTTCTAGGAACTCTTGCTTTCCACAAAGGCATTGAATAATACTATATATATACTTTGATATAGCATAGAATAGTTTAAAATTGACACCCCCTACACTCCTTACAATGGTAAGATGTTATTTCACCATTAATATTTCCTCAAATGATTACTTTATGCTTATAGCAATAATCGTTGCTTTGTCAACTTCTTAACATCATTTCAATCCAATACATTTAATAAGCTATGCTACCATTATATTCTACACTTACTGTTCACATTTAATTCTATCCTTTCATCTTTTGTTCTTAAGAGATAACCGTTTACACTAAATCCTTAGTGTAAACTTTTGAATTACACAAACCCAGCAACTTGTTTATGACTTCAAATGCCTATGTCAACCTTTCTAAGAACATTTGTCATGTTCAAACCATTATTTTCGCATTATTAATCACATATATGGTAGCAACTATAAATTTGATTTGACCAAGTAATTTTTAAGCTTATATGCACCATTGTTTCAAATTTAACATGCTGCCACTAAGCACAATATCAATTTCCATTCATGTCGCACCAACATTCTTAACCTTTTAAAATCTTTCAAAACAACATATGTCCACAATGTCTTTTTCAAGCTTTCAACTAGCATAATTGTTTCCTAACCATACTTAAGGCATGACACAATCATCACATCACATGCCTTATCTTTGTGATGGCTTGGATCTTACATGCAACTCAAATATTCTTCCAAAGCTTTTATCATCAAGTTGCCACAATAACTCACAAATAAATTCCCAAGATTTCCTAACCGTAGAATTAAAAATACAAGATTATACTTACCCTTTTTCTTTATACTTCCACCATTCACAATAGCTTAGTTATATGCATGTAACTATAACCCTTCCAATCAAGCTAATCTTTGCTATCACAAAACATATCTCATTGTTACCAACCCATTTACAAAGAATATTCAAGCTAAAACCACAATCCTTACCTTGTTTCTCGTCTCTTGAAACCAAGCTTTACATCTCCATCAACACTCCATGGTTTCTCTCTTTAATGTTGAAGACTCTTTTGGTGGTAAAATATCAAAACTCTACAAGATAGAGGAAAGAAACTTCACGGTTTGTTTGGATCTTCTTTAAAATCGAGCTTTCTTTTGATTTCTCCTTTCCACTCTTTTCTTTCTTTCTTTTGGGTGTAGTTTGCAAGAACTAAGTTCTTTCTCTTCTTCACTCTCAAAGGCATGGTTTTGCCTAAGTTCCTATGCAATTTCTCGTTTCTTTTTTCTTTCTATTGATTATTTATTTGGCCACCTTTTTGGACCAATCACAATACATGCACACATTCACCTATTTATTCTATTTGGCCACCTTGCCAACCTATATGATTTCGTGCATCCAATTTCCATCTCTTTTAATTGGTTGAATATCTACTTCCATTACCCATCCATTGTTTAATCTATTTTCATGCATTCTTAATGCATTTCCATTTCATCCACCTTACTTATGTCCAATAGCCTTACAAGCATTCTCCCACCTTATTTCTCATTTGGCCTCCCATTTAGCCAATAACATTGCATGCATATATTCCTTTCTTTTAGTCTAAGATTGCCACCAAGTGTCTTTGATTCAAAAATTCTCTATTCTTTCTTTAACTAGTAAAATCACATGCATATTTCACCTTATGCATTTGTCTCCTTCCTTTTATGTCACATGGTGGGGGTCTCACATGTTCTCTACTAAGATTTCACCTTTATATGCCATCTTTTACATGTAATAGTAATGTCACATGCATATGCCATTCTTCCGCATAACCTCATTTTCATGACTAATTATTTTCTTTTCATCCAATTTTACATGTGACCAATAATTTCTCTATCTAAATAATATAATATACTATAAATAATAAAATATTATTTTATTCATGTCATCTAAAAATTCTATCTTTGGTCTTTTTCACTTAGACTTAACCTATCTCTCGCAAGATGGAACTTGTTCCGGCATCAAATTATTTTAATATTATTTTATTTTTATCTTCTCACGTGTGGAATATTTTATTTCAAAATATTCCTTCCACCCGTCTCCACTTTTTTGCACTTAATTTAGCTTTAATTAACCTTCATCCTATCGGTAAGGTCTTATTGCCTTTTATACGAGGGTATGGGGTATTACAAGATTGATGATCTTAAGTCTAAAGGTCCATGGAGCCATATGATATTTTGATGTGCAATGTTTTGAGAACGGAAATTAAGGTTCTATATTGGTTAAAGCATGATATGCCTAACATATGAAATTATGAGGTTAATTTTCATGATCAATTTATGATAAGGAATACTGAGTTGCCATAATATGATCAGTTGGCAAAGCTTGGAAAAATGGCACAGAAATAACTTTGAAATAAATTGGAGTTAATCACGTTTAAATGTGTCTTGTGTGTGATGAATTAACAAGGAATCTGACATTTGTAAGAAGATTACTACTCAAAGGAGTATTGGATTTGGGATTAAATTTTGAATTTATGTAATGAATTTGATATGGATAGTGTATGACTTCACTTAGGCAGATTAAAATTTAGGGATGAATTTTTATAAGGAGGGGAGAATGTAACACCCCCGATTTTTTATATGAACTATGTAATGTGAACCAAGCCAATTGATGAATTGAATTAAAATTTTGGTGTATATGTTTAAGAATTTAGGAGTATGCCTATGTCCATAGAGTCATGAATATGATACATAAGCATGTGAAGGCTTAAAATATTGTTGTGCATTTGGCACATGAATGGTACAGTGCATTATTTGGCACTTAGATGAATACGATGCTTAAGAAAATTATGCTAAGTTTTGATCAGTATACTATGTGACGTAGAGCACAATGAAAATTTGAAATGGTGTGATGAGTTAATAATTTGATATTGAGTATTCTTGATGAATTGAGGTAAGAATGATAATTGTGGCACTTAGAACACAAAATCTTGACACTTATACAAAATTTTGAGGAATGGGTGATCAATCTTGAATTTTGAAGTGTAAATTGAGATTTGATTAAGTGTTTGAGTAGATGAATAAGGATTATGAGTTAAGATAGTCATTTTAAAGTATGACTTAAAAGGGAAATGATTTTAGGGTGTTAAGTTTAGATTTTTGGAAGTTTAGGTGTAAGAAAGGTGCTACCTAGGCAAGATGTATCGATACATTCTTGGAAAGATGAATATGTATTAATATATTGCTGCAATGTATCGATACAATTGCAACAAGGAGTATCTAAGACCATTCTGCCCGAAATGTATTAATACATTGCAACCAATATTGATACATTCATTCGAAATTAGAACAGATGTATCGATACATTGCCAAATGTATCGATATGTCAGAAAGGAAGGGTAAAAATAAAAAAAGGTTTGAAGCCATTTTGCCTTATTTTTCTCTCTTAGCTCTTTCTTTCTCTCTTTTTTCTCTCTAAACCTTAAGCCCTCAAATGTCATTTGGAGCCTATTTGAACTACATCTAAGCTTAGGAAACGATCCGAAAGGTAAGATTACGCATTTTTACCAATTGATTTTCAATTTAATTGGTTAATAACCTCGAATCCAAATATTTTCAAATTTAGTCAAACTCTCTACCCTTGAGTTTATTAAAGATTTGGAGCCTAAATTTAGACAACTCAGCTTCTAAGGTAACAATTTAACTCATCATTAAAGGATTTGAGCTTGTTTATGGAATTTAGTTATTTCAAAAAAGCTTGATATTTTTGAAAGCTAGGAAATAATTATGATTTTGATGTCTTGATGTATCCAAGGGGAAAGTTGAGCTATTTTACTCATGCGTGAGCTAGAGGACTGCTGAAGGCTAAAGGTTGAGTTTGATTACCATGTGCCTCCGATTGTCAAGGTGAGTTGGATTTAATTAAATGCATGTGATGCATCTCGCATAATGTATGCGCTACCATGGTACTTAAATGTTATGTGTATGCCTAAATGAGATTGCCTAGGCTAGAGAATTGATATGTACATATATATGTGCATGTATATATATGTCTGCCCAGAGATATGTGCTTGAGCTAGAGAATGAACATGAATGTGTGCCTAGATGAGGATGCTTAAGCTAATTGGTTATCCAAGATTGGAAATATGTGTTTGCGTGATTTGTGGTGAGCCACATGATGACATTATATTGGAAACCATGCCATATAGGACCTAGAGTAAAAGGCCTGCACATGGTGTGATATGAATTATGGACAAAGCACTGTGCCAAATTTTGATAAATGGACTACCCAATTAGGTATATGGGCACAATATGTATTTGGGATAATGGCACAATGATCAAGGTGATGTTAAGTATGTGAGGTCGAAAAGCCATGATTGCTTATGGATATGATCTATGCATGAATGCCCATGTATTTGTGGTTGATTCGAGGATATGCATATGGTTGTTAAGCCATGATTCATATGACTGAATATGATTAATACATATGTCGGGTTGTGAGCATAAAGGCCTAGAGATTGATTATGTTTTGTTTGATGATGCCTTAGAGATTTGAAGGCACTTTTAATTACACCGAGCTTAGAGATGACTGAAGCTCATTAAATTTGAATATGATTTGATGTAGACATATGGAATGTCATAGGCATGATGGCCTAATTTGTGGATTTATGTTCCATCCTAGGGATGAATTCCAGACATTGATTTAACTTCAGGTGGAATAGAGTCCCATACCTTGTGACTATATGTGTGTCTACAGGGATGGTGGTAAGCAAGGACAGTGGCATTAATCCTACTTGTGGTTCCCACCTACAGTGTTTTAATGACCTTAAAAGCATTTTAGTTGATCCTCAAGATTCAACAACGGTCAAATTTGATTCAAATTTGTGTTTAATGGCTCCAAACTTTGCTTTAGCTATAAATAGATGCATTTGAGCCATTTTGAAGAAAGAGAAGACCTAAACTAAAGTTTCAATCCCTAGTGAGACTTTCAAAAGCTCATTTTCTCTCTCTAACATTTTTTTAGGCTTCCACCAAGCTTACAAAGTTAAATACTTTGTCACTATACTAAAGCTAAAATCTCTAGCATTTAGCCCTTTTTGAGGTAAATCTTTGCTATTATTCCTTTATACACATATTGTATAAAGGCTCTAGCTTAACCGTAAAAATCTTTTTGTGGGTTATTGCTTGATCTCATCAAAAAACAAGAATCCCCTTGCAGATTGTATAAAGGTTATTGCTTAATCCCATGAAAAGTCATTGTAAGGGTTATGGCTTGATTCCTTGATATTGTGGCACTTAACTTCAGCTATTTCTTCCTTACTTCTTCCTTGTGATCAAATGTTGAGTTGAGAATGAACTTCTTGACTTGAGACATCCTTGATGTTGTGTAGGTTGATGATCTTTGAATGCTTTGAGATATGTTCCAACAACTGAAAACATATCTTGTAACTTTAACATCTCAAAGATAAATGTTAAAGGAATCAGAGACACTCATACAAATAAGTCATTCAAGCTTATAGGCATGAAGTGTGAGTGTGTGAGAGTTCAATAACTTTAAGAATTCATACAACTAAAACAATTAAGGTTGTAATCATGTAAGAACAAATGTATGAGAGTTAAATCATTTGAAAAACTTGTCAAGAATCACTCAAATAATATTTAAGCAATCTAATCATTTGGTCATAATCAAAACTATAATCATTTTAAAGCTAACATAGTTTTCTCTTTTCTCTTTGGAGTTTGGAAAATAGCCAACAAAACAGGAAGAAAAATAGTTTGCCTGAACTTCCAAGCTTTAGAAGAAGGTGGTAATAGTCAAGGTTTTACTAGGGGAATTCGATCCTTTCCGCCTTTTTTTCTTTTCGTCTTTCTATTTACTAGCTCTTAAGGTCAATTACCTTTCTTAAATTTGCAATATAAACATAATATTTATATAGGCAATCCTAAACCTAGTAGGAATAGCATAGCTTTAATGCTAACATTAAAATTGCCTTAATTTAATTAAACCCTTACAATTAAATCTTCAAAGTTCCAAACCTTTTTTCAACTAAAATATAACTTAATTTCACCACTTCACATTCTCAATTATAACTCTTTAATATTAATAACATATTACTTTCTTAATATGTTGACAATAAATATATTAGATGAATCAAACCCCTTTACATTCATTATTATTCCCAAATTGATTAGTTTATATTTATAGGTCAAAATGGACATCTAACGATATGTCATAACTATCCAAATGTTAAAAAGAGTTAATGTGGTTTGACTCAATACTTTAGTCCACAATCATGCCTTGTAGTTAATATCCTTTTTATCAATAAATATCTTGAAAACACAAAATGTATGATTCAACATCTACTTTAATGAGATTCAAAAAGTTAGTAATAAACTTTTTAATGTGATTCAACAAATCCCTTTTCCAAATCCTCATATTACCTTAGCTAAGGACTCTCTTGAGCTATTATATGTCAAGATACAACTAGATATTCCTTTTAATATCACTTAGAGTGATGAATCTTCTATCGATCATTCATTTTCTTTCATGTGTTCCATACTATACTTAATAGCTATTCTTTATGGATATCCTTTGTTAGTACCACTAAAGACAATTTCAAAGTGTAGTACTCCACATATAAGGTAACTTGATGATCTCAAGTCGAAGGGATCACTAACACAATGATCTTCTGAAAATTTATGCCATAGACACTTAAGTGAAATATCAAATGGAATTCTCATGGTTGAGTCATGTTTAATGAATTTGTTCATGGAAAAAGCATCCACATGTTAGTTCAAGTATCCTCATATATACTTCAATTTATGAGATCAAATTGCTCACTTCATAGGTGAGGAGCACAACCATGTGTAGGTTTCTTGGCTTTTTCAATTCTAATCTTGATAAAGCATTTGTTAGGAATTCGAGAATATGTTGCTGTGGAAAGCAAGTATACTTTCATGTTTAAATTCCATCTAATTTATTTGTATTGAAAGTACATTTTGATAATAAGATGAAAAGTTTGTTTTAAGTAAGCATTCGTTATCTAGTTATAAAGGTACCATGATTCTATTGAGATATTAAAATACATTTGTATGAAAAGACATACATAGGAGACATGTTTTAATTGAATTTGAAAATAGTTCATAATTGAATAATAAAGCTGGTCACTTCATTATATGAAGACTATAGTGTATAGATTACTTCCAATGAAAAGAATGTGATTCACTTTAAGGGAATGATGAGTCTCAAATTATCGAAGTAGTTCACTTCGAGTAATAACACTATCTAGTGAACTTGAATCACATGAGAATTAAGTTTAAGTTAGGTTTTTCCTTAAATCTTAATCTCACACTTATGCATTTGTTTATGGTAAAACAATAATCCTAATAGATAGTGGATGTATGTTTTATCTCCTTATAATCTTTGATATACCCTAGCATGATCATCTTAGTTTGTTGATCTAAACTCCATATGTTGAGATTATACTTAAGGTAAGCAGCCAAGAATATATATCCAAAAAATGGAATTCGTAGCATTAACATCATTTCTTATGATTTTAAGAAGATTGGTGATTAATCTAGGCCTAGTTGATTGATGAATTAGCTACTCATCATATCTTTATACTTAAAAGATTAGATCTCAAGTAGTAGATCACTAATTGGATAAAGTCTAAGACTAGGGGACAAAATTGATATAAAAGGTAAAATGGTAAATTCACCTTCTATCTTTGGATGACTATACGGGTTTGTAGGCTCCATAAGTTTTTGATGATAATAAAACATTCCCACTCATTAATGTCTAACTATATTACTTGAGTGTGCAAGATGAAAATATATGTCAATAACAAATTAATCACTAGAAAGCAAATATCAAAACTCATTAGAATAAGGAGTTATAAATGAGCCACAAAACAAAAGATTTTTAGTCAAATAATCAAGGGAGTTAGTCAACTAAAATCCAAAAGTGAGGTTGGCTAGTTCAAAGACAATAAGCTCTTAGTCAGTTGAGGCCTTACTTAAATGACTAAGAGAGTAAAGCAGATTATGAGACAGAGAGAACTTAATTGATTAAGAAGCATAGTTAGTCAACTAAGAGCTCATTGCCAGAGAATTCAATTACAAGATAGAGAAGACTTAATCGACTAAGATGTATGGTTAGTCAACTAAGAGCACTTTGTCTGAAAATTTGAACTTGAATGCTTGAAGATAAACTAATGGTTAGAATTGACTTTAAACTATTTCCAATGGTTTTATGCTGTCAACATCCATTAGAGTCGATTTTTCAAGTATAAACGACACCCCTAATGGCTAAGAAGAAGAGAAAATGCTTCCAAGATCAAAAAGAGCTCAAAAATAGCAAAAACTCTCTCAACTCTTCTAGGTTTGCACTCTAATCTTTGTAACAAAGTTTGGCACTTCATCTTGTACCATTCAGATCTGGTTAATGGTCATAGGTACTTCTTTATATTTGTACTTCTTAGTTACTTAAAGTGTGCAAGTCACTCTAAGGGGATTAATCAAGCTTGGCCTAGCTTGATTGGTTTTATAGGTTCTAACTCAGCCTAGGAAAAGTTAGATTTGAATTTTGGTTGATCCCATGAACAACCATTGTTAAAGGTTGTGGCTGAGCCTGTGAAAAGCCATTGTAAAAGCTTGGTGGAAGCTTGGAAATTCTACTAATTATAGTGATTTGGTTAAAAAATTCTTGATTGGAAGATCAAGGCAGTGGATGTAGGTCAAAGAGACTAAACCACTATAAATTTTTGTGTATTGTCTACCTTCTTTTATTTTTCATTTCATTCTTCTTTAAATCATTTATTCATCTAGCATTTAACTTCTCATTATTAAGCTTTAACTAGCCCTCAGTTAGAAGTCCAGTTTAGTGACATTCAAAAATGTGTTATTCACCTCCTTTCTAGCACATAATTTTGGGACCAACAAGTGGTATTAAAGCATAACCCTCATTCTTAAGGCTTAACATCGTAAGGGAGATCCAAATGGCTCTTTAAAAATCTGTTGTTACTAAAGGACAGTCCATAAATAGACTATCTCTATTTGATGGATCAAGCTGCCTTTATTGGAGCACTAGAATGTTTATTTACATAAAAGTAGTAGATTATGAAATGTGGGCTACCAACATTAATGGACCTTTTATCCCCTCGACTATAAATGTTGTGACTAATGAAATAATTCTTAAGCCAAGGGCTGAATGGACTGAAGTTGAAACCAAAAAGGTTCAAACAAACATTAAGGCAATAAATACTTTACATTGTGCCTTGACTTCCACTGAGTTTAACAAAGTGTCATTCTGTACCACTGCCAAACAAGTTTGGGATAAACTTAGAATTATCCATGAAGGGACTTCACAAGTCAAGGAGTCCAAAATAGCTATCCTAACTCATAACTATGAAATGTTCCAGATGGAACTTGATGAAGATATTACCAGCATGCTTAATAAGTTTACTAACATCACTAATAAACTCAATCAGTTAGGTAAGCCAATCTCTGAACATGAACTTGTCAAAGGACTTCTTAGAAGCCTACCTAAAGCTTGGAAGCTAAAAGTGACTGCTGTTCAAGAAGCTAAGGATTTAAATGTCATCACTCTTAATGAAATCTGTGGTTTTTTTCTCACTCATGAGCTAAAGCTTAAAGAAGAAGAAGAAAAAGACAAGAGAGAAGCAAAACAAATGAAGACAAGAATTGCTTTAAAAGTAAACACTCTTGAAGAAAAATTTGATAATTTATCATGTGATGATTATGAAGAGTTGGCCATGGTAGCAAGAAGATTCAAAAAACTTATGGGACGAAGAGATAGAAGACAAGCTAAGAAAAGCTACAGAAGATATCAAAGTTCTTCATGAAAAATTAGAAATAAAAATGAGATTAATAAAAAGGAAGATGTTATATGTTTTGAGTGCAAGAAACCTAGACATTTTAGATCAGAATGCCCTTTGCTGAAGGGGAAAACTCCCAAGAAAAATAAAAAAGCAAAGAAAGCTATAATGGCTGCAACCTAGTCTGATAGTGATGTTTCAAGTTTAGAAGTTGAAGAAAAGAAAGTGAAAGAAAAAGCAAACCTATATCTGGTGGCCAAAGATGATGAATTCGAGGTATCTTCTGCTTTTTGTGATATTTCAATTGATGACTTTCAAGAAGACTATGAATGCCTCTATGATCAGTTTGAAAAAATTGCATCAAAATATAAGGCTTTAAAAAGAAAGATTATATCCCTTGAGAATGATTTAAAAAAGATAAGACATGATTTCAACTCTATTTTTTAACAAAGAAAATTTCTTCAAACTGAACTAGAAAACTCTAAAACAGATTTTGAAGTTCTGAAATTGGAACTTGAAAACAGAACTAAAGCATTGTAAAAGGCAATTGATGAAAACATTACTCTTAAGGGTTTGAGAAAAGAAACATCAAGAAAAAATACAAACTTTAAGAAAAATTCTGATGGTTTCTCATCTAGATGTCATGTTATGGCAAAATAAGTCATCTTTCTTATAATTGTTATAAAACAAGAAGCACTCAAATAACAAAAATGATTTGGGTACCAAAAGGCTCTTATGTAGTAACTAACTTTCAAGGGCCCATCAAAGTATGGGTACTTATTAAGAACAACTAAAAATTTATTTTGCAGGTTAAGCCAAACCGAGAAGACATATGTTCAAAAGCTCAGCTAAAGAAAAAACAACCATGGTATATGGATAATGGCTACTCAAGACATATGACATGAAATGAAATATTGTTTGCTCAACTGGATAAGAAAATGGGAGGTACTCTATCATTTAGAAATGATTCAAAAGGCAGAATTCATGGTATAGGACCTATTGCTAAGAATTCTCATGCTCAAATTAATCATGTGCTATTTGTTAAAGGCTTAAAGCATAATCTATTAAATATCAGTCAACTATGTAACAAAGGCTTTAAGGTATGTTTTGATTCATATAAATGTGAAGTTATAGATATTACTACCAACAAAATTTCATTCATAGGAAAATGAATAAAAAATATGTATGTTATATTTCTTGAAGATCATAAGCTAGATTGTGAGACATGTCTTATAGTAAATGATGGAAATGATAGCTGGTTATGGCATAGAAGATTTGGACATGTAAGCATGCATGCCATCTCAAAACTAATGAGAAAAAAATTTGGTTATTAGATTGCCTAAACTTAAATTTAAGAACGATCAGATTTGTGATGATTACCAACTAAGGAAACAAGTTAGAACATCTTTCAGAGCTAGAAAGATTATTTCAACCTCTAGACCTCTTGAATTGTTGCATATTGATCTATTTGGTCTAATCAACATAACTAGTTTAGGAGGTAAACATATGGTTTTGTGATAGTTGATGAATATTTTAGATATACTTGGGTCTACTTCCTTGCTCACAAAAACGATGCACTACATACATTTGGAAATCATTGTAAGAGAGTTTAGAATGAAAAAGGACTTCTCATTGTTAGCATTAGAACTGATCATGGAGGTGAGTTTGAAGGAGATGATTTTGAAAACTTGTGTGATGAAAAAAGGTTGGATCACAACTTTTCTGCACCTAGAAGACCTAAAAAAATGGGATTGTTGAGAGAAAAAATCAAACTTTAAAAGAAATGGCTTGAACCATGCTTTGTGAAAACAATCTATCAGAATATTTTTAGGTAGAAGCCGTAAATACAACAACCTAAATTCTTAACAGAGTGTCAATAAGAGCCACAATATCCAAAACTCCTTATGAATTATACAAAGGCAGAAAAACAAATATTTCTCATTTTAAAAGTTTTGGTTGTAAATGCTTTATTTTGAACAATGGAAAACATTTTCTTAGAAAATTTGATACTAAGAGTGATAAGGTAATATTTTTAGGGTATGCATTTAACTCAAAAGCTTATAAAATTTTCAGCAAAAGAACTTTAATAATTGAAGAATTCATTCATGTAGCTTTTGATGAAACTAATGCTTTGCAAAAGAAAGTTTTTATTAATGATAATGATACAAAGGACCTAGAAAGACAAATGGAAAAAATGAGCCTAGAGAACAAGAAAAACAATGAAGAAAACTCTTTTGGAAGAGAAACAGAAGCTTCATCTTTAGAAAATGTACAAAGAACTGAAAGTCAACACAATGATTTTTCAAAAGGCTGAAAATATGTCAAAGATCACCTATAAGAGCACATTATTGGTGATCCTTTAGAAGGAGTTAAAACTAAAAGAGGAGTGAAAGAAACATGTGAATACTCAGCTTTCATTTCACAAATTGAGCCTAAAAATTTTGAAAAGGTAGAAAAAGAAGAAAGCTGGATGTTGGCCATGTAAGAAGAACTTGAACAATTTGAAAGAAACAAAATATGGACATTAGGTTAAAAACCATTCAATCACCCAATTGTTGGTACAAAGTGGGTAATGTAATAAGCAGCAAAGCTAGGCTAGTTACTCAAGGATATAATTAGAAAAAAGGTATTAACTATGATGAAACCTTTGCTCCCATTGCTAGGATAGAAGCCATAAGATTATTGCTTGCATTTGCATGTTTCATGAATTTCAAATGATTTCAAATGGATATGAAAAGTGCATTTTTAAATGGTCTTATTCAAGAAGAAGTTTATGTCAAACAACTCCTTGAGTTCAAAGATTTTGAAAAGCCTAACTATGTTTTCAAACTACATAAAGCCTTATATGGATTAAAACTAGCTCTAAGAGTTTGGTATGAATGACTCTCGAAGTTTTTAGTTGAAAAAGAGTATATTAGAGGAAGCATTAATACAACACTGTTTATTAATAAATACTTGAGTGATTTAATTATAGTTTAAATTTATATGGATGATATTGTATTTAGTGCTACCAATGAAGCTTTTTGTAAGAACTTTGCTTAATAAATGTAGGGTGATTTTGAAATGAGCATGATGAGGAACTAAAATTCTTTCTTAGCCTTCAAATCAAACAATGTAAGGATGGTATCTTTATCAATCAAGAAAGATACGTTCAAGACATGCTGCAAAGATTTAATGTGATAAAGCTGAAGTCAATCGGCACTCCAATGAGTCCTTCTACCAAGCTTGATAAAGATGAAAAAGGAAAGAGTGCTAATAAGAAGCTTTATAGAGGTATGATTGGCTCTTTGCTCTACTTAATTGCTTGTAAACCTGACATACAATTTGGTGTATGCTTGTGTGCATGTTTTCAATCACATTTCAAAGAGACACATTTAATAGTTGTAAAAAGAATCTTTAGGTACCTCTTAGACACATAAAGTTTAGGATTATGGTATCCAAGAGGATCATCTTTTTGACTTATTGAATACTTTGATGTTGACTTTGCTGGAACTAAAACAGATAGGAAAAGCACTAATGGTACTTGTTAGTTTCTTGGAAATATGCTTGTATCTTGGTCAAGTAAAAAGCAAAACTCTGTAGCTCTTTCAACAGCTAAAGCTGAATACATATCCTTAGGAAGTTGTTATGCTCAAATTATATGAATTAAACAATGATTAAAAGATTTTGGAATAACCATGCATAATATACCTATTCACCCGAGCATTTGGCTAATTGGTTGGTGCATTATCCCCTTGCCTGGAAAGTAGGGTTCAAATCCCCTTTCTCCTAAATATATAAAAAAATACATAATATACCTATATTTTGTGATAACACAAGTGCTATAAACATCTCAAAAAATCCAATTTAGCACTCTAGAACTAAGCGCATTGAAGTTCGACATCATTTTATTCGAGATCATGTGCTTAAGGGACACATTAAGATTGAATTTGTCAACACCTTGCATCAATTGTCTGATATCTTTACCAAACCCTTAATGAGGAAAGATTTTGTGAAATTAAGAGAAATCTAAAAATGCTTAATGTAAAAGAGCTTTATTTAAATCTTTTAAGTTCTTTTGTAATATAGTAGAAATCTAAGTGACTAAGAGAATTGCTTAGCTGATTAAAAATGTTCTGTGTGATTCTTTTATTTAGAATGCTTGACTTAGTCAGCTAAATGTAAAGCTTAATCAGCTAAGAAACTAAAATAAAAAAAATTAAATAATAACTTAATATATTTAAGGAAAAAGAAAAGGAGAAAGGGGGATAGGGAAAAGAAAGTGTAACTAAAAACAAAAATTAGGCCAAAAATTTCAAATTTTGAAAAAGATATTTCTAGTCTCTTTTTAAAAGGGAAATTAAAATCTTCTCTTAACTCCACACATTCTCTTTATACTCTCTATCTCTTTTTGAACTGCTCTTCTCAAAACTGAAACCCCACATCTCAAACTCTCCAAACCCTAAGTCTGAAATTACCAAAATAATGGCAAAATCTTCATTACCAAGTTACACTTTGGAAAAGAAGAAAGGGAAACATCCCATGGAAGATAGTCCACCATCCAAGGCTCAAAAGAAATGGAAGAAGAATGAGCTAGTTTTAGCAACTGAAAAAGCAAGGAAGAAATAGAAAGAAAAAGCACTGAAATCAAAGAAAGAGATCGAAAAAGGAAAATCCAACAAAAAAGGTAATACTTAATCTTTGAAATTTAGGACTAATATTCATACAGAAAGATTTAGGAAAATAGAGAATGCACCCATCTCTTGTGGAAAATACATTGATTAGGATAGTTTTAATGAAGTTCCAGAAATCAAAAAGAGTTTGTCGAAATACTTTGAGGAAATAAAATTAAATAAATTAAGTGTTTTTGAAAATAAAACTTATAGTGCTAGTCTTGTCAAAGAATTCTACTCTGGCATTACACTAGATGAAATTGAGCTTGATGATCCAAAAGACTTTGTTGAGGATGCTATTAATGTATTTCTAAATGAGAAGGAATTTATGGTTACTGCTAGTAATATTTAAAATTCGCTGAACATTGAGTGTAATGTGAGAGAGTATGAAATTCCAGCAGAATATGATCCCTCATCTCTGTGGGAAATTATCAGTTGGAAAAAGGAAAGATACTCTTCCAGAAGTTAAGTAAGTTTTACCAAGAGTCCATAAACTAAGATCCTGCATTACTTTATTGCTTCAACAATTCATGGAAGAAGCGGTAGCTTGAACTATGTACGTCTTCAAGATATGTCGCTAATGAAGCATGCATTCAATGCAACTTCCCTTAATCTTGGAAGATTTATAATTGAAAGAATAAGAAGAACCTATCTTGTTGATAAAGTTAATTTGGCTTATAAAAACCTAATCACTTCTCTAGTAAAAAAAAAAAGGAATCTGGAACACTAGATATCAAATGGATCAAATTCAGAGTAAAGATTAAGCTATCTACTTGGGAAGTCTACCAAAAATGGGATACAAACTTGAAGGAGGAAAATTTATCAAAACTCCTAAAGACACCCCAAGGGATGAGTATTCCACCTCTACTTAAACAAAGGCAATTCCATTTCAAATCTTAAATGAGATGATTTTAAATTTATTAATGAAGATTTATGGGACGCTTACTGATCAATTTGAAAGAATTCAAAACATTGAACATAATTTGCAAAAGCAAGCAAATTTTATGAAAGAAAAAGGAAAATCACCATCTGGTCCTCCAACTAAAGGTACCTCAATAGCCTAAGTCTAGCACTAGTAAAACAAACTATTGAGAATCTTGCTACTCAAACTGAGGGTGATGAACCTGAACCTACTCTAGCAAAAGAATAGCCTATTCCTGAACCTATAGTTAAAGAAGAGTACTAAGAGGACATAGAAGTGATTGGATCTTAATTACATGATGAGGCACAAAAAGCCAAGTCCTTTTAAACAAATTTTGAAGAAGTTTTAATTATAGATGTCTTTCACCAGATGGTAAGGGAAAAGCAAGCAGAAAAAAAAAAAAGCAACAAGAGGCAGAACACAAAAACCAACTATTGCAAGAACTTTCCCTGACTTAGTTCACACCACAAGTAAAAGTGAACCCACAAACAAAGTGAAAGGGAAAGTAGCTGTATCTACACATGGTTGACAAAAACCTACTAGAAAAGGCAAAAAAACAATGGCAACAAAAACCAAGTTCCTCAAAAGAAGAATGTCTTCCACATTGGCTGACAAAGCTAAATCCTTAGTCAAGTCTTCTAGCTAGGATCTTCTTCAAATCTCAGACACTCCTTCCTTTGATTCCTCACCCCAAAATTTATTACCTTTGTCATCTCCTAGACCCCTTAATGTTCACTTTGGTATTGATGAATCGACCCCCTCTGACTCCTATTGAACTAGCAAACAATCCTTGTTTTGCTGATGACAAAAAGGGGGAGAAAGTTAAAGTAACAATATAGTAATTTAGGAATTCGATTCTAATGATGAATAGTTATTTATGACATTATGCTATTTTAACTTCTGATAGTTAGTGTTTGGATTCTGATAACTTACTCTTTGATATGATACTTTATTTTCTCGGTTGTTTTTGTTGGCATGTTAATAACGTTTGAATTTAGAATGGATATTGCTTGTTGATGATGATATGTTGATGATGATATGTTGATGATAGTTGGTTGTAGTATTAGTAATACCTTGTCACTTATTACTTATTGTTCTGCAAGCTTGTATGAATATATTTTGTTAAATTTTTGAATCTGCGTCTATTATCTTCATAAAGAAATAGATAAAAATTAGCTAGCCTGCTAAGTTAGATAACAAAATAACTTGAAAATAGAGGGAACACACATTTAGGGGCAGAAATTCCTCATCTTGTGCAGTACAAAAAAGAACTAATAGACATTGTACTATTAATCAAGGAATGTTTGTCATCATCAAAAAGGGGGAGATTGTTGGCTCTATGATAAAACATTCCCACTCATTAATGTCTAACTATACTACTTAAGTGTGCAAGATGAAAATGTATGTCAATAACAAATTAATCACTGCAAAGCAAATATCAAAACTCATTAGAATAAGGAGTTACAAATGAGCCACAAAACAGAAGCCTCTTAGTCAAATAATCAAGGGAGTTAGTTAGCTAAAATCCTAAAGTGAGGTTGGCTGGTTCCAAAATAGTAAGCTCTTAGTTGGTTGAGGCCTTACTTAATTGACCAAGGGAGTAAAGTAGATTGTGAGACAAAGAGAACTTAATCAACTAAGAAGCATGGTTAGTCAATTAAGAGCTCACTGCTAGAGACTTCAATTACAAGACAGAGAGAACTTAATCAACTAAGAAGTATGATTAGTCAACTAAGAGCTCACTGCCAGAAAATTCAATTACAAGATAGTGAAGACTTAATCGACTAAGAAGTATGGTTAGTCAACTAAGGGCACTCTATTTGAAAATTTGAATTTGAATGCTTGAAGACAGACTAATGGATAGAATTGACTCTTAACTATTTTCAACGGTCTAAAGCTATCAACATCCATTAGAGTTGATTTTTTAAGTATAAAAGACACCCCCAACGGTTAAAAAGAAGAGGAGATACTTTCAAGATAAAAAAAAAGGCTCAAAAGTAGCAAAAACTCTCTCAACTCTTTTGGGTTTTCACTCTACTCTTTGTAATAGAGTTTGGTACTTCATCTTATACCACTCAGATCAGATTCGTTATCATAGGTACTTCATTATATCTATACTTCTGGATTACTTAGAGTGTGTGAGTCATTCTTAGGGAATTAGTCAAGCTTGGGTTAGCTTGATTCGTTTTATATGTTCTAACTCAACCTAAGAAAAGTTAGATTTGGGTTTTGGTTGATCCTATGAAAAACCATTGTTAAAGGTTATGGCTGAGACTGTGAAAAGCCATTGTAAAAGCTTGGTGAAAGCTTGAGAATTTCACTCATTATAGTGATTTGGTTTGAAAATACTTGATTGGAATATTAAGATAGTGGATGTAGGTTAAAGAGACCGAACCACTACAAATCTTTGTGCATTGTCTACCCTCTTTTATGTTTCATTTTATTTTTCTTTAAATCATTCATTCATCTAGCATTTAACTTCTTATCATTAACCTTTAACTGGCTCCCAATTAGAGGTCAAGTTTCGTGACATTCAAAAAGGTGTTATTCACCCCCCTCTAGCACACGTCTTTGGGACCAACAGGGTTCACAACATAAAGTTTGCAATTGGACAAACCAATATTAAATTTTACATATTGGACATTTTTCATAATTGTAGATAACTCAAAAGTGCAGTCATGAATATATGGTAAAATGATTCCATGGTTAATAAACTAGCATTATTTTTAATGAGATTAAAAGATAATTCTATGTTTATTGGAGCTTGAAATATCTACATCTAATGTGATTCCCCACTTAGTTTTGTAGAATTCAACTCGTTTAAAATGGAATGCGTGTTTAATTATTTATGCAAATTAATGTTCAAATTTGGTAACTAAGTGTTGTCTTAGTTAAGACAAAAGTTGTCTTAATTTAGATAGGGTGCATATAATGTCTTAATTATAGATATGTATATATGTGAGTTGATTGAGACATGAGTTATCTTAATCACATTATTTTTTAGTCAGTCAAAATCGTCTTAATATAGAAATATTTTGTATTCAAATAACTATTGACTTATAAATAAAAATAATAACGGAGGAAATTTAACTATAAATATAAGAATTAAAAATGTTAATTCAATATTTATAATTAATTATAATTATGAGATAATGATATTACTCCATGTATGATAAGTATTTTTTATTTTATTATTAATTCTTTTTAATTAAAGGTGGATAATAATAAAATAGAATAATCCTAATTTGACATGGAGTAGAAATTATAATTAAATAAATTATAATTAAATAAATAATCCTAATTTATTGATTGTAATTGTGAATGGTAAATATTAATTTAATTTTCATTAATTAAATTAATAAAATGGAGTTTTAAAAGAGAAATAACTCTCTCTCTCTCATAAAAATTAAATGAAGGCCAAAAATTAAATTTATAAATATGTAATTCAACAAGCCCTAATGACTAAGGAAGAGAGGCCCTAGTTGAACCTCTTACTTTATTGATTGTAATTGTGAATGGTAAATATTAATTTAATTTCATTAATTAAATTAATAAAATGGAGTTTTAAGAGAGAAATAACTCTCTCTCTCATAAAAATTAAATAAAGGCCAAAAATTAAATTTTAAATATGTAATTCAACAAGCCCTAATGACCAAGGAAGAGAGGCCCTAGCCGAACCTCTTACTCCTCTATCTCTTTAGTTTTTCTTCTTGCTCCCTCTAGTAATTTTCTACAAGCCTTACACAAAGAAAAATTGCGTTAAAAGAAATTGAGAGAAAACTATCGAGTTACCATCTTGAAAAGAATTCCACATCTAGCCCACTCTAGGTTTGAGATTGAAAGATTCTTACAAAATAAGTGCCAAGTTAAATTAGTCGAGAAATCAAATTAATGAATGAGGTGGTGAATTTACAACAATTCACTAGGAGAGAAGAATCAAATATATTCCTAGCAAGGAGTAAGTGATATCTCTTACTTTTGATTCATTAACATTGATGCGATTATTCTATGATTTGCATAATGTATGATTGTGAATTTCTACTTGTATAAATTGGATAAATTGCTTCCATAGCTTGAAAATTTTTGAAATCCATAGGTTAAACAATCATATGCATATACTATGATCTACATCCAACAACTAGTATCAGAGCCTTTGGTTGCAAGCAAATCTAACTTCCTGTATGTTTATGCAAGGTAGGCATCTTTGCATGATTCAATTGTTCTTGATGCGATCAATCTATGATTGAATGCATAGATGGATGTTTGAGCTTTTTAACACACTAATTGTCGTAGAATTATTAAACATTTGCTTGTAAACTTTTTCATTTGCCTATATAAAGAGCAAGATTCAAATCTTTCCTCCCCTAATTATTAAAAAAAAAAAGGTTACTTATCATCGCCATGTTTCCTTTTGGATTTTCTTTTGTTTTCTTAGATCTATGTATTTAGGAAAAGCCATGTAAATTATGTTTAACTATGTAATTGGGAATAAGCATGGAGAAGAAGATCCAAGCCATAATGAAAATCGAAAAGGGTAAATTTTTGGGTCTCTTGATCGAGCTAGTTATGGCTATCAATTTGAGGTTTATTTAGGCTTTATTTTTATTGAAAAGTTATTTTTTTGAATGTTAAAATCTTTCACTAAATTTTATTATTAAATTTATTATTTTTAAAATTTTATGCCTAAAACCCTAACCACAAAACCCAAAACTCAAAAGCTAAAACACAAAGCCCAAACCCCAAAAGTTAGGGAAAGAAAAGAGTTATCTATGCTCAGTACCTGAGTTAGGAAAAAGAATATCAATAAAAAAATTAAATTAATAATTATTATTATTTTTTAAAAAATTTATTTTTTCTAAAAAATTATTTATATTTTTAGCCTTGGGTTGAAAGTTAAATTTTATTTTAGTATTTATTAATGGGATTAATTAATTGGGCAAAATAAAATTATTTTTCAAATTGGGTTAACAATTAAAATTAAAAATTTGGGATTTAGAGATAGCCATAAACCTCTAAAGAGTACCATTTTAAAACAAGGAGACAAGCTATGGAAGCAAGGTAGATTGAAGATCTTTTATTTTACAAGTTGTAATTTTAATTTTTCTAGGATGGACATTAATGTGGCTTATATTTTATATTTATTTATATGGATATTTGTGGATGAATGATATAAGATATTGTTTGACAACATGTCATCTAGAACAAGTGCCAACCTCTTAAGGATTGCCATGCATACATTATGTATTTTAGTTCAAAAGAGTTTTATACTATGAGATGCATAATGAATATAGGAGATTAAAGCTCATATGGACAACATGGCAATATGGACTTGGTTATATACAAAAGCGTTTAGTCAAAAACATAACCAAGCCCATAATTTGACTTAAGATATTCTAAATATGTATCTAAAAAATCAGGATATAATGTCACTAAAAACCCTAAGTATAAAAATATTTAGTGGCAGAGGACGTTGATAATCCAAGAGTCCATGGTCTTCATTGTTGGCCCATTAGCATATGAAACATGTCACTCTATGCAAGCAGGCATGAATTGAGATCATGATAGATTAGGTCTCCAAAAGGATAAGTCCTTTTGGTTGGATTATGAGATAAGACCTCCCATAAAGGCTCATTAAGTAAGGAGCTTAAAAGAATGAAATAATGGTTATTACACTCAACATGAATTTACTATTAACCCGCCTACAACAACTCTGTTAGTAAATTTCCCAAACCAAATGAATGCATTACTTAACTATGTTAAGGATAAAGATACAAGGTAACATAGTTGAGTGGGAAGGTCCCAATTTGCTTGGTAGTAACTTCTCACGGTCCATAGTCGGTTAGTTTATTACAAAAAGAAGAATGACCATCGAACTAATAATATAATTTAAAGAGTTTTATTTATTATCATTGTGCATACAAAAACATAATCTAAACATCAAATAATGGTGCCTCGATATAGTGGGAGGGTTGTGAAACAATTAGAAAGATACATAGAACTTTTAGAAAACATGATTGCACTCTCAAATGAACATGAATTTGATCCTATTACTTATAAAAAAGCTATTAATGATGTTGTTGCTGAGTAATGACATAAGGCAATAAAATCTAAGTTTGACTCCATGGATTCCAACAAAGTTTGGACTCTAGTAGATCCACTTGAAGGGATAAAGCCCATAAGATGCAAATGGATTAGCACGAGAAAAAAAGAAACTGATGGGAAAGTGGAGACCTGCAAATCTAGATTTTACTTGGAGAAAAAGGAGTAACTATGAAGAAACCTTCTAGCCAATTGCTATGCTTAAATCCATCAACATCCTCTTATCCATTGCTATACATCTTGATTATGAGATACTGTAAATGGATGTCAAGACTGCATTTTTAAATAAAGACCTTGAAGAGCACATTTATATAGCTCAACTAGAAAGCTTCATTAAAAACGGCCACAATGTTACTATGAGCCTTACAAACCAATCTTTGGTTGTATGGGAATTGCAATTTTGAGATATTCATGTATAACATTTTGTTATTTATAATAATATTAAGGTAGTTCTTTATCCATAAGTTTGTGATTTAATTACTTTTTCCTCTTATGTAGATAACGCCCATGGAACTATATATGCCTTGCAAAGGAATTATATTTGGATATAATTATGAAGTCTTTACGTCAAAGCATTGTTCCTAAAATTTTTTGATCATTGTATTATTGAGACTGGGCATCAATAATGCTCAAAGATCGGCACATGTTATGTTCTTTACTTATGAAGTAAGCAACTGCTCTCATAAGTTGAAGTATAGAGATACTTGAAGCTAGCATGAGGGTACTTGCCATGGGAGAGCGAGTTCACTGAACATGACCCGCCATGAGAACTGTATTTGGTACCTTACTCAAGTGTTTATGCAATACTTCTCATGTGTTAGTTATGTAACTACTTCCTAGATTGGAGACATCAAGTTGTCTTGTATGTGGAGTACTATGCTTTGATTTCATCCTTTCATGTGCCCAACCAAGATACTAAATCAGGATGTTTTTAGGTATAGTATAAATCATATAAAGGTAAATGACTGATCAAGAAAGGAATCATCACTCTAAGTGATTCAAACGGAAATATCTCATTAGTTTTTGGTTAAGGAATCATCATTCTAAGTGATTCAAAAGGAAATATCTCATTAGTTTTTGGTTAATATTAGCTTAATCAAATCCTTGGCCAAGGTGATTAGGAGATTATAAAATAAGTTTTACAAGTCTCCATAAAGCTAATGATCTAACTGCAGGGACAAATATGGAGGTCAATAAAAATATGTACTACACCTAACTCTTATCATCTCCGAGATATATGATGAAAGAATGAATTACACTAATAAACTGTATACTAAAAGGTTCTTAAAGAATTCTTTGACTCTCCTAACAATTGCGTGGCCATGATACATTGTTAGATGCCAATCTTGTCTATGGGATTGAATTAGTTAATTTAAAATTGAATATGATTCATTTAAATTAATTAATTAATGAAATTATAATTCAATTCCATTGCCAACATGTTAAGAACCTAATGGGTCACATGCAAAGGTTGCAATTTGGATTAAATTGAAAGTGTGATGATTTAAGTTACACCTAAATCAAATTCTAGGTTGTAACTATTAAAGACCTAATTAAAAAAGTTAATTAGGCATTAGTTAAATATTATAATTGTTATAATATTAAGGACTTATATTGTAAATTTTAATAAGTCTAATAATAAATTAAAACTAGATATAAATATCACATTATAGCCACTTTTTTATAGGGTAACAAAAAAAAACTAATAGTTTTTCTTTTAAGTGCAGCCACTCTTGA
The DNA here is from genome assembly GCF_002168275.2 of Theobroma umbraticum. Lineage (NCBI taxonomy): Eukaryota > Viridiplantae > Streptophyta > Magnoliopsida > Malvales > Malvaceae > Theobroma > Theobroma umbraticum. The sequence goes on from NW_018397265.1 coordinate 2,820,941, forward strand.
GAGGGATTTTTTTCAAAAAACTTCTCCATGCAAGAAATTAAAAAAGAGAAGAAGACAAATCATTATCCACTTGCTAGTACCAACCCGTGGCTAAAACTCTCTTTTTGAGAAAGATCATTTCTAATCATGTGTGCAACATTGGAGGCCAAGCAATTGAGTGGCAAAAATTCTTTCAAGCAAGAATATGTTTATGCTTTTTAGCACCAAAAGGAATCCATTTGTTGACAATATCATTTGAAAAGGTAAAAACCTTTTTCTAATTTTTTATGGTATTTAACTTTACATTAAAGAACCAAAGTAATCCAAAGGTAGAAGGCATGGGTTTTATTTTGTTTCAATTTTGTTAGTCCACTGCGTTGATGCTCTAATCATGTCATTTCTAGTAGTGGTATCAGAGCTTCCCTTGGCTTGTTTTAATGTCAAGGTGTTGGTCTTGTTGGAATGCTAGACAGGGGTGAATAGAATTAAAAATTTTAAAGCTTGCCCTTTTAAATTATAGAACTTTGAACCAGTTGGAAGAAGAAGGATTTAAAGCTTGTAATAGTTGAAACACACCTAGTAAGGATGGTAAAGAGAAGTGGACAATGCAAGAGTATCTATAGTAGTTCGATCCCTTTCACCTACATCCACTACCTCGATCTTCCAATCAAAGAACTTTAACTCGCCTTCACTATACCAGTGGAATTAACAACTTTCACCAAGCTTTTACTAGATAAGCTTCTAACCTAAGCTTTTATAAAGTGAGTTTCTAACCTAAACTTTTACAAGATGAGCTTCTAGCCCAAGCTCTAATCCCTTAAAATAAGCTTTAAAATGCTTCCCATACTCTAATTTCTCAAAAAATAGAGAAAAAAAGTACAACTAGAACTCTTTAAAAATTTGGAAAGATTTACAATTACGCTCAAACACATTTTTTAGAATTAGAATGAAGGACAAGTGTTTTTTGTGAAGGATATTTGGCTTTTTACTCAAAACGGTTTTTCTCTCATTCAATCTTTTTTCTTTGACCATTGAAGCTTCCTTGTATACTTGAGGAGTCAAATTTTTCTGTTAGGGGTAGTTTCTAGCTATTGGAGACAACTCTTATGCTATTCTAGTCATTATTTTGTCCTTTAGTGCTTAAATTCAAAAGGGCAGACAAAGTTCAGTTAACTGGTTACAAGCAGCTCTAGCCGATTACAACTTTTCTACGGCATACTATCTTGCTATTGAGTACTCTGCATTAACTGATTACTGGAGACTCTAACTTATTAAGAGATTTCTATCTTCAGGCTTCTCGACTTCAGTAGTCTTCCTTTAGCTGGTTAATTCTCCCCTTAATTAATTGGAGCTTCACTTCCTCTAGCCTTAACGATTAACCTAAGCTCTAAAAAATTCTTCAAATTTACACTTTTTCATTTTGGCTCCATTCAACAATCAACTTCACTTTCAATTTCAATTTTTGGCTATTGGAGATTCTTCAAGTCTTATGCTCTAACCGATTAAACCCATGCCTTAGCCGATTAGCACACCTCTTTTTTGCTTTATCCAACACTTTCTTAATCAATTAAGCTTAATTTTAACTTATTAACAGTTTTCTATTTTGGTTTAACACATAACCCAACCATCCCTTAATTGATTAAAGCCTTTTAATAATAAGTTACAAAAGCCCTATCTTCACAATCTCTTTCCATTTTTCTCACTTTAACTGATTAGCCTACCTATTATATGATCTTGCTTTTAACTATTTATTACATTTAGGGAACTTTATCCTACACACTTAAATAATGAAGTTAGACATTAATGAATGAGGAATGTTTTGTTATCATAAAAAACATGTGGAGTCAACAAAAGGTATGTCTTGTTATTATTTAATTCCAATTCTGATCGGATGTGAAGCGTTAGGAAGAGATCAAGTAAGTTTTAAATTTCAATTATGTTTTAAAGTAGTTTGTTATAGATTCAATTTTTTATTTTTAGTACTTATTTGTTTTAGCAACTAATCTTGTTTAAGTGTCTCAATATGGCAAAACAATATGTCCATGAGATGCACAAGAGAGTTTGGGAAGAAAGGATTCAAATTCATGGGGAACAAAATGCAATTTTGTGGCAGAATTCAATTCTATCCAAATTTGCATATGGTTCAATTTTTAGTTTTTAACAAGGGTCTAAAAGGGTCTAAAAATTATGAAAAAATTTAAAAGTAATCTACATTGAAAGTGTTATTGCTTACCAACTGCAAACAATGAAGGAAAGGTCATGAAATGTTGGTTGAAACCACTATTACCAACAGTAGCTTTAGGTCACAATTTTGGCTGAGAAAGGCATCTTTAAAGAGTTCTAAAATTGTGCAATTGTTGCACCTTTTTGGATAAATTTTGAAGTTTGAATATGTTGAAAGTGTGCTTACAAAGATTATTAAAATTAAGGGATCTAATCCCTTGATTTATGCCACCATAATGCCATATATGTAACCCAAAAACTATAGTTATGTACAAAATACATAGGTGATGATTTGTTAGGGTTTTGGCCAACTAACTTAAGTCCAAACTTATGAAATTTTAATATGGAAAGGTTCCATATGTTAACTAACCATGGTTAACATTTGAGAATTAAATTCCTTGATTTGTTACTACATCAACTTGTAAAATCATGGCTGGTATAATGTTGACATAGTTTTGTAGAGTAATGGTTTTTGGGATTTTAATGTCCATATTTGCAGCCCAAATCGGTGCAATTAAAAATACTAATTCACTAAACAATATCTTATGGAATAGTTCCAAAAAGATAAATTTTTAATATATTTAAATTAGAAAATTTGATTTTTTAAAATAAGGATATTAGAACTCAATTAATTACATCCATAAATTTAAGAATTTGATTCCTACAACTATAGAAGTGCGATAAATATGGACAAGATAAATATCATATATTAATTTTTTTCTTTTAAGAAAGAAAATTCAAATAAGATGCTTAAATATAATTAAAGATAATGTTGTTTTAAATATTATATTTAAATTATCTAATGAGATTAGATAATTGAAGATCCATAATCTTTAATTTAAAAAGATTAGTAAAAGTTACTTAAAATGTTTAAGGATTACGAATTAAAAATGTTTTAATTTATACTAATATTTTAATTCTAATCCTAATAAGATTAGGAATGGATGATATTATTAATCTAATTAATAAAGACTTTCTATATATGGGCAAATGTTTACACACATAGAATTAAAAATAAACTCGAAATTAGTTGCACACTAATTTCGGATGCCTCATATGACTAACAATTAGAATAAGACATAGATTTAATTTTATGTTCATGTGGATGATTATGGACTAGACCCAGTATGATTATGGATGTATGGTTAAATTTTATTAAGGTATTTATTTATTAAATAAGGTCTGTGCACCTTACCTTTCTCTTATTTTCGTGTATGGTAAAATTCTTTCCTCAACTAACTATCCTCAGATGTAGCATGAGGTTTTTTGACTAAAATGTAATTAGTTACATAAAAGTGTAGAATTAGGATTAGTTTAAGATTTATTTTACAATTCGAAGATGAAGACTTAAAGGTGCCACGAAGATTTAAAGGTGCCACGAAGATACTAGGAGAAAGATTACAATATATTGTACGTAAATCCTTTAAGTTTGACCAAGCTAATTAGTGGTTGTATAAGAATTACAATTTTGAGATGTTCATGTATGACATTTTGTTATTCATAATAACATTAAGGTAGTTCTTTATCCATAAGTTTATGATTTAATTACTGTTTGTACCTTTGTAGATAAAGCCCATAGAACTATATATGCCTTGCAAAGGAATTATATTAGGATACAATTATGAGGTCCTTATATATCAAAGCATTGTTCCTAAAGATTCTTGATCATTTTATTATTGAGACGAGGTATCAATAATGCTCAAAGATTGGCACATGTTATGTTCCTTGCTTGTGAAGTAAGCAACCACTCTCATAGGTTGAGGTATAAAGATACTTGGAACTAGCATGTGGGTGTTTACCATGGGAGAGCGAGTTCACTGAACATGACTTGCCATGAGAAATGCATTTGGTACCTTACTCAAGTGTCTATGCAACACTTCTTATGTGTTAATTTGTAATTACTCCATAGACTTGAGACACCAGGTTGTCTTGTATATGGAGTACCATGCTTTGATTTCATCCTTATGAGTGCCTAAACAACGATGCCAAAATATGATGTTTTTAGGTATAGTATGAAGCATATAAAGGCAAATGAGTGGTCAAGATAGAAATCATCACCCCAAGTGATTCAAGGGGAAATATCATATTAGTTCTTAATTGACATTAGCTTAATTAAATCCTTAGCCAAGGTGATTAAGAGATTATAAAATAAGTTTCATAAGTCTCCATAAAGCTAATGATCTAATTATAGGAACAAATATGAAAGTCAATAAAAGTAGGCATTGCACCTAGCTTTTATCATTTTTAGGATATACGATGAGGCATTGATAAACTATACATCAAAAGGTTGTCAAAGAATCCTTTGACTCTCCTAACAATTGGGTGGCCATAATACATTGCTAGATACCAATCTTGGTCTATGAAATTGAATTAGTTAATTTAAAATTGAATATGATTCATTTAAATTAATTAATTAATAAAATTATAATTAAATTCCATTACTAACATGTTAGGAACCTAATGGGTTACACACAAAGGTTGCAATTTAGATTAAATTGAAAGTGTGATGATTTAAGTTAGACTTAAATCAAATTCCATGTTGTAACTACTAATGACTTAATTAAAAAAGTTTAATTGGATATTAGTTAAATATTATAATTATTACAATATTAAAGACTTATTTTACAAATTTTAATACGTCTAATAATAAAATTAAACCTGGATATAAATATCACATTATAACCACTCTTTTCAAAGACAACAAAGGAAAAAAAAGGGGGAAAAATTTTTTTAGCCCTTAAAAATTAAGTGTTTTTGGAAATATACCTTGAGATAATTTTAATTATTTTTAACCAAGAGAATGGATTTTGGGACAAAAATGCCCTTAATGAGACATCTTCGTTGACGCGTACCCTCAAACATGTAAAAAATGCAAAAATAAATATATAAATATGCAAAGAATTTACGAACATTTAATTTTGTGCAAAACATTCATTTTTTTTCGTGAAACTTGTGCAAAGCAAAATATTGTTGCATGAAAAGGTTTCTCAAATATTTCAGACATGGCATGCAGATAATATGAGAAGAGGGATATTAAAGCGATCGAGGAACCGGTCATGATGAATCAAAAGCTTCGAGAATGATGTGAAACCTGAAATCCATGGTACGGTGGTGAATCAAAGGAAAAAGATGTGAATCCAAAGCACGAAATGGTTGTGCTACAGTAGGCCATATGTGAGACGACTATGACACGATAGGGTTTAGAGTTTGTGACACTCTATGGAGGGAATATGTGAGATGCCAAGGTGAGAATATGTGACATGAGTTAGAGGGAATATGTGATATGACATGGTGAGAATGTGTGACACACTAGTGTCAAAATGTGGCATGAAACAGCATGTCAGGAATCTGTGATACGGTTGAAATGGTAGGGTTTAGAGTTTCTGACATGCCATAGAGGGAATATGTGGCATGGCAGGGTAAGAATTTGTGATATGATGCTGAAGGAATATGTGATATGACATGGTGAGATAATGTGTCATGCCATTGTCAGAACGTGGCATGCCATGGTAAGCATATGTGAGACGGCTGTGACACGCCAAGGTTTAGAGTTTGTGACACGCCATAGAGGGAATCTATGACATGCTAGGGTTTAGAGTTTGTGACATATCATGAAGGGAATCTGTGACACACCAGGGTTTAAAGTGTGTCAGACAGCATGACTTGACAATGTGACACGACATGGGTTAAAATAGGAAAGGAAAAACATGAGCAAATAACGAAGAAACTGATTAGACTTACATTGAATGCATGAAATGAATAAATGAATATTATAAAGCTATCTTATTTAAATTAAATATTTTTCAGAATTCGCAAACATCTGTGTGAAGGAACTCAGAGAGTTTGATTCATTCCTCATTCCCAAAGGTACCAAAGTATTCGACTTCGTTCTTTGCAAGCTTAACGACACGAGAGCAACAATGTTAGTTATCAGTGTCTGAAATTAAAACTTTATTTTGTTTGTTAATTTTTTGCTGGGTTTGTTTGCTATGTTCATGTTTTTGCCTTTTTGCAATTGTTATGTTTAGTTTAAATTGTTTTCTTCCCGGTTTTATGGTCGTACCAAAGTTTTGAAGAGGGTTCGCCTCTGCATATCATGTAACATGAACCATAACATTTGATATGGTGTGTAGTGGGTTAACTGGCTTTTGAGGTTTTTAGTGTGTCACAACATTAATTATTTAAGGGTAGTTCATGTAACGAGTTAGTAGTTACACTAATTGGCATGTCACACGCCATGGTTGGTGTATCCCTATATTGTGTATTTTAGTGATTAGCGTGTCAGCGTTGGCGTGTAACAACATTTTACTTGATATGCATGGCGTGTAACAACATTTTTCTCGATATGCATAGCATGTAACAACAATTTCTTGATATACATGGCACGTAACAACATTTTACTTGATATGAATGGTGTGTAACAACATTTTAATTGATATGCATGGTGTGTAATAACATTTATTTCTTTCTTCAGTATACCTTGTTGCACATTATAAGTTTGTGTATATGTATCATGTTTTGCATATACAATTCAGACAGTATGAGGATCTTGATAGTTTGCTTATTGTGTCAAGAGAGAAGTGGGTGTTCAATGATTCTATTAACACCCACTGTAAGTGGTCACAACTGCATTACATCAGCAAGACTCTCCAAGAGATAAAGGAGTGTGATGCAGTCAAACGTACGTGCTTCGAAATGCTGCTGGATGTATATCCACAAGATACTTTTGCACTGGACTCTTGCATAACATCATGATTCATCGAATCACTGATATAGATTCATCAAATCATTAAGACAGATTCAATGGAGCATGAGCTATGGTTTGCCATTGGCAAGAGCAAGGCATGTATATCAAAACAGGAGTTCTGCCTTATCATCGAATTGAAGTTCAATCAAATGCCTAATGTGTTCACACAACCATACAAGGTTGGTGTGGACGAAATTCATGTGAGATACTAGAACAGGCAAAGAAGCGTTAAGCTACAGTGGTTGCTACAGATGTTCCGCAAAGGTAACTTTCAGTAATCAAGAGACGTGACCAAGATGGCACTCGTCTTGATGGCAAATAACATTTTATTTGGTCACTATTACCGTAGATGGGTGATGCCTTGGCTATTGTCAATGGTGGAGGACATCGATGCTTGGAATGTCTTCCCATGGGGTCACTATATTTAGAGGCTAACCTTGGAATACCTTTTGAAGGGCTTCAAAGTCCTTACCTCAAACTTGCAAAAGGATACTCGTTTATGGTACAACATTTAAAGATTTACGTGGGTGAACAGCTACTAATTTCTACTGTGAATTTGTAAAATAATTTTTTTTAAAATTTAATCACAATCCCTATTTTACAGTTGTGGGCAGTCGAGACCTTGAAGCCCACCCTAGATGAGGCTTAACGGGAGTATTTTGTGGATATCGATGTCCCATTATTTGAAAGCCACCAATACATGCCAATCGGGTGGACTGTGATTTAGATGCGAGGGAAAATAGGAGAAACTTGAAGCAAAAAAGAGCCACAGGTGCCATGAAGCGAAGGTGCACCGCCGTTGCTAGAGTGGATGAGTTGTCGGGCCCTGAATTGATTGAGGAAAAGGACGACCATGGTAATAGCAGTGAACAACCGGTAATGACGATTGTAACTATTTTTGTTCAACAATTTCATATGTGATTATCAAATAACATATCTGTGTTTGCAATTAGACGATTGAACAATAGCTCCACAACCACCGAAAGGTCCTCTTTAGATGCACAGTGCTAACAAGCCATCAGTTCTAACAATATAGGTTCACAATTTCCACATATGTTTATCAAGTAATAGAGTTATTTCTATTATTATAGTTGACGGAGGCGACGATAGCTCCTTAATGACTGATTGGTTTGGCTCAACCGCACAGTGTTAACAAGCCTTCGGTAAGGATATTAAAGTTCAAATGGCTAATGTTCAAGAATGAAAATATATGATTATTGAATAACACAGTAATATATGTCATTGCAGTTGACCCATGCGACAACAGTCAATGACGGAGTAGTCACGAGACATCAGCCACGACTGATCATGCACAGGCATGAAAAAGACATGTTAGAGTTGAAAGCTTCACTTCAGTCATTGACTATCACAATGCAGATGTTAGAGGACCGTATCGTTTGTCGGATTCTAGACAGCTTAAAATCACTAGTACTTTATTCGAGCTTGGCTCATCTATTGGTGGTTTACGTTTCGCAAGTGCAGTCCAAATTTTTATTATCGATCTATGGTTTATGGTATTTTATGAGTTAACAGATTTTCCCATTTGTCTCGTTCTGTAGGGTGGTGCTTCATCACACAATAATAGTGACAACCATAATGGTGTTTATGATTGGTAGCATGATGAACCTGGTGTTCACATTCACCATGACGTTGTTGCAATTGACAGAGAGAATTTTTTGCAATCAATTCGGTTATAGATGCATCTGCAAAAGGGAAGGGAGGCCCTCACTTAGTTGAGGCTGAAAGGGACCATCTTCCTAAGACCGATGCAATAGTCGAGGCAATAGCTGGAGAGGATGGGAACCTTGCATTAGTTCAGGCTGAAAGGGACCATCTTTGTCAAATCACTCCTGAAGGCACCACGTCACGAGTGTCATCACCAGAGGTGTCTGATGTTGATCATCGAGAAGCATTGATTTCAAACCCAACTGAATGGGCACTGGTAAAAATGGCCACCAAATACATGGCAAGCCCGTATGTCGACCTGTCAGTAACCCGGCGGGATGTTAAGAACTCAATGGTGGAAAGGTACGAAGCTTTCAAGAAAGATGAGTGTGCAAGGTCAGCTCATAAATAACATTGCAAATATTGTTTTTGAATGAAACATTAATCCACCAAGCCTTTTGAAATTCATTTTGTTACATGTGCAGGTGTAACATCAAGATCTTAAAAGATCAAAAGGCTAACTTTTTCAAAACATTAGAAGACCTTAAAGTGAAAATGACAAGTGAACAAATAGACGCATGTCTCAGCATACTCTGTAAGTGAATGACATGACCAAATTCGAGACAGTACAACACCTAGGCATACATCGTTGATATGATATTTTTCATAAGTTTATTTGTAAATTTTTCAATTCTGAAAATACTAAAATTCTTGATTCCATAAAGTGTAAGCTAATGTATATATGTTGCACATGACACCATCCACATGCTCTACACCACCTTTCCAACTGAAGATTGCCATTCCACGATGGAATTCCAAATGAGTTACAAGGGTACGTGGAGGGTGAGAGGCCGACATACAGTAAAAAATGAGAAGATGTTGATTTCATCCTCGTGCCTTGCAATATGGGTGGACATTGGGTGGTTACGAAGATCAACTTGGTCAGGTGGTCGATCAAGGTGGTGTACTCTGTAAAAACTTCTACTGTTAAGCATAACGGTGTGCGTGCAGCTCAAAAGACACCCCTTACGATAATGATCCCAATCATCTACCACAAAGCCAGTTATTTCAATAAAACATGCCGGAAGGCATGAGATTTGACGTCGATGCCATTGGAAATTCATTTGCCAAAGCCTAAAGTGCATCAGCAGAATGATTGTGTCAATTATGGTATGTTCACCGTAGGGTACATTGACGATATTTTGCAATCAGAACCTATTAGAGTTAAGTAGAATATGATTGCTAATATGCATCATCAATACACTCTGGAAAGTTTTACCAACAGTTTAAAGAGCAAACCCTAAACCCCTCCACCATTAACGTATCCCAAGTTGTATTTAGATTTTTTTTGTGGATACAATTAATTTTATTAATTTTAATAATATTTGTACATTATAGACATGAAATTCTCAATTCAAACACAGTAAGTTGAATTATTAGAAGCTGATGTCAATTAAATCAATAGGAAATTGTTAAAAATAGCCCTCTTCATAAGGTGATTTTCGAAATAATACTGCAACCTCATGACGTGTCACCACATTGGGGTATGGTGTGTCACCCCTCAATAACATAACAAGTCAGCGTGTCACCCCATAAATATGCTTTCACTCAATGTGCCACGCCCTAAATCTAGTACCAGTCAGCATGTCACGCCATATATCTGCTACTACTTAACGTGTGATGCCAATAAATTTGCCACCACTAAACGTGTCACCCCATAAATCTGCTTTCACTCAGCGTGTCATGCACTAAATCTGGTACTAGTTAGCGTGTCACACCATATATCTACTACTACTCAGCATGTCATCCCATAAATCTACCACCACTCAACGTGTCACCCTATAAATATACTTTTAATCAATGTGTCACGCCTTAAATCTAGTACCACTCAACGTGTCATGCCATATATCTCCTAGTACTCAGCATGTCACGCCATAAATCTATCACCACTCAACATGTCATGGCACAAATCTGTCACCACTCAGCGTGTCACCCCATAAATCTGCTTTCACCTAGCGTGTCGTGCCCTAAATCTGTTCGCTTCTTGATAGCCTTTGATGCAGTGGACTTAGTAGCACCTTCAGTTGCACTAGTTTGAAGTGCACTTGCTCCAGCAACAACAACTTCACTTGATGCACCTGTAGTAGCTTTAGTCCCTCCATTAGCAACTTCATATTTCGTCTTTTGAGTTTGAATTTTTCTATACTTGTTTGACCCTAGACATCAAAATTTAAAAAGTCGAGAACTAGTAATATAAATAATAACTAAATCAAGCAACAACATACATAATAGATTACACTTACATGTTGCATTGGACAATTTGACCTATTGTGTCCTTTTTGCCAGCAAATCAAGCATTCCATTATCTTTGCCACCCTTGACATCTTTTTCTTTTGCCCTTCAACTTCTTTTATTTTCCTCTCCTCCTTCGATCGTCGAGCAGATCTCTTTACATGTGGAGGTAAGACAACCTCCATATTTCCTTTAGGCCAAAACATTTGGCCCCTGACTAGACAGAGTAATTGTTCATAAGCCTTAAGGTATTCAATTTTTTTAAAACAATCTACCAAATACTTTGTATGGTCCTCACCCTCATAATAGATAACGTTGATGGCATGCTAGCATGGCACTCCACTTATGCCCAAGCTCAGTAAGTACATGTCCCATGATGCAAAGATACCGTGTAACTCTCCTTTACCAGCTTTTCAGGATCTTCCCATAATGCTTCATACAAATGGGCCCCATTCGAATCCACTTCCCATTTTACTACCAGCCCCATAGACTTCTCTTATTTCATGAGTATACGAGGACCATACTCACTAGTCCACTTCATGCCATATTCCCTATTCTAAACCAATCGCCTCATGACATAAAGTCTAATATCCTCAAGCATGCTGATGACTAATTTGCATCTTGCTCTTATAATTACTCCATTAAAGGTCTCACACATATTGTTTTCAATAACTTCGCACTTGGAGAAATTGAAGAAGAATGCTTGAAACCAATGCACGACATCCCAGTTCTGAATCAAGTGATTGTATGCAACCTCATTCATGGTGCATAGAAGTTCCATTTGCTTCTTGAACTCTGGCTGGTTTGGGGATCTAGCACAATGCCAAAATTGGAACTTTAAGTCTTCATCTCTGAACTTCTTCCCCCACATCGCGTAGATGTGTTGTGCACACATTTGTTGTTCAACGAATAGAAATAGCTCACTGATAGACTAAAAAAACCTTACAACAAAAAATTAAATATGGTAAATAATGAGAAGATATACATTAAAGATTAATTGTGGACAATCAACATAATATTCTGAAAGTTCATGCACAAATGGCAGTTGATGCATCAGTTTTGGAGCTGAAATTTATGATCTTCATGGTGGAAAAGAATGTTGAGATAATTTGCAACATGTGTTTATTTATTTCAAGGTAAAAGCTAAATGCTTAATTCATACAAAAGATACACAACATACATACAATACATAACATTTAATTAGTCTTATTTACTAATTTAATAAAAAAAAACCTTTTGCATGTCATTGATGTAGTCCATCCCATTCCATCTTTGATGCCTAGATCAGCACATAGAGCTCCAAGAACCATTTCCAGTTGTCTTTGTTCTCCACACCACTAACCACTACCCATGCAAGAAGGAACATTTGGTTGTTCCCATCTCAGCCTACAGCAACCAAAAGCTATCCTTTCACTAACCCCTTCAAAAAACAACCATCCAATCCAAATATATGTCTACAACCTTTTAAAAAATTATTCTTCAATGCGCCAAAGTAGATATACATTCGATGAAAAACTGCTACCTCATCTGGTGTTGACCTCTCCACATCTATTTTAATTATTGACCTTTCATTTCTCTATAAAAGCTCATCAGCATACTGTCTTAATCTACTGAACTCCTCTACATAATTATCTCATACTTCCTTCATCACTGATAACTTGACTCTTCTAGCCTTTGTCAAACCAATTGCCACACCTAGCTATTTTTTCACCAACGTTATGATTTGTCTTGGCCTTAAAAATGGTGTCAAATAATATCATCTTTCAACTTATTAGCCAAAACCCTTGTTATCAGTCTTTTGTTCTTAATAATAAGTAGACAATTGTGTGTTTTGAGATAGGTTTTCACTCTGAAAGAGTTATCATTCCTGTGCTTTAAAGCTAGCAGCTCTAAATGGGCATCCAGTAGCTTCAGATGAGCCACCTGCAGCTTTAAATTGGAGTCCAATACATTTTGATCGACTTGTAGCTATTGATTCAGATAGCCCTTATTAATTTAATTCCTCTGATGCAACAACTAGCAACCTATCTCTACTTGCATTAAATTCTCTAATTTTCTCCTTAGCTATTACCAACTCATCATCCCCTTCATCACTTAAACATGTTGTATCAAAATAATCTTCTTTTAAACCTTTTTCATCTTCATTTAAACGTTTTTCATCCCCAACATCATTATTTGATGATAGAAACTTCACATCCTCATTGACTGATTCAAGCATTGAGTACCATGTTGAGTATTCACCCCATGCTCAACATAAACAGCAAGAAGACCTTTCTCCTTAAGTAAACCGCACAAACAATACACACTCTGATCATCTAAAATTGCTCTCAAAGCATTCCTATCTTGATAATATAAGCCTTTAATCTATCATATATCATACTTTAAAGCCTTTACCATCTGTAATAGAGTCCAATAACAGATGGTATTGATATCTGATACATCAACCATCTTCCTCTTCCCACTCTTATATGCAAACTTGGGTTCATGAACTAAGATCCCCCCATGATGAAAGCATAATTGAAAGCGGTTGTTATTTGCATGATAAATTTGAAAGACCCAATCAGCATACATTAAAACAAATACAAATCTAGTATCTAACCATGAAATGAACATTAATATTGTATGTGCCAATTAAGGGTGTGGAGAATAGAATGCTCAATAATAATGCAGAAAAAAATTAATAAAAATAATAGACCTAAGAATAGGCTACATGTCAACAATATATAGACTTAGGCATGGCCAATTAAAAGTTACAGGTAAACAAATCCAAACAAATACTGAATTGGAATCAATTTTATTCCAATCACAATGTCACATGTCAATTTCATTTACTAGTATGTTTGGAAGGTCATATTGTAATGTTTTATACACACTTTAAGATATTGTTGTCAACCCTGTGTTCAAAAATAGATAATTTATTACCAGTAACATTATACTCCTCTTTATATGGTGTAACCACCATAAAGTACCCACATAAAGTCATATAATCTACCAAAGTTGGAAACTTAATTAAATTGTTGTTGGTGTATTACTCTTTCTATATAGTTTGTCTTATCTAACACATCAACCCCAATAAAAAATAAAAAAAACAAAGCCAAATCCGCACACATTTAAAAACACACCCTAATACTATAAACAAATATGTTAGCAACAATAACAAAATGAAGGAAAAATGAAACAACAAAACCCTAAACCCTAAACATTAAAATCAAAACCTAATACTATTCATCATCAAAATTCTGAATCCGTACTGCGCTCTTCCAGACATGCAGGCTTTTCCTTTTCTTTTCCCCTTCCTTCTCTCGATTTTCTTTCTTTTCCTGAACTCTCACCCATCTGCTTTCTCGATTTCAAGTTTAGGTTTAGTTTTTTGCTTAGGTATCAATATCTGTTTAGTTTAGTATATACACTGTGTTTCACTCCCAACTTTTTGTTCTATCTCAATTTCAAGTGGTCGAAATTTCAAAGGTTAACGGCTTCGACGTGGATAATGGTTCGTTTAGGGTTTAGCCATTGTTTAGGGATAATTATTGGGGTTAAGGAGAAATGGAACCTAAAAGCCAAATCTGAAACCCACACCATCTGATCAAAATGATGATGTGGCATTTCCTTTATTAGCATAACATATTTTTTCGCTCATTTCCTTCCTCATATGTCGAGATTTTTTTCGCAGTTGGCCCTACACCGTTGCGATACCCAATATGATAGTATGATGTCTAACTGCCACGTCATGTCATCAGGTGATGTGGCACTTCCACATCAGCATATGCAATGATTCAGTTTTGAGTCGAAGGAATAAATTGAATGAAAAGGGCGACTACAGGGACTTTCTAGGTCTTTTGACCATTTACTTACAACTTGCACAATTTAAAATACTCATTCATTTAAAATTATTCAACTTTTACCTAAATTATCTGTTAGTTAAATTTACTCAAAATTCCTCATAAAATGATTTTATTTTAACTCAAATATCGCAACCAAATTTTGCTAAATTTAAATTATTCATTTCAAAACCCAACAAAATTATTAATAGGATAAGATGGAACCAATAACAATTATATTTAACTTTATGAACCATGAATACAGTCTTTAATATAGGCAATTTCAAATTACTATTATAAATAAAAGAAGAAAGAAATTATTTAGTCATTTGATATTATTTTATTTTAATGTAATACAAGTTACTCATTTAAATTTGACTTCAAATATGAAATTGTTACAAATTTATTTTTTACAAAAGGAGAACTCAAACTTAATTTTTGCCAAAATGATAAATTAATTAACATATTCTACAATCAAATAATCAAGGAAAAAAATATATTTATATATTTTCAACATCCTAAATCTTTTACACTTAAATAAATATTTGGCTTATTAATAAGCATATCAATAATAATCTACTCGAACAATATAAGGACTTCGCAAGTCTATTCACTAATCAAAACTACAGACAAAATGAAATAAATAATCAAAAAATATATCTATAAAATTAATACAAAAAATAAAGACTCGTCTACAAAAGAAAACTAACAAACACAAAATATTAATGAATGTAAGAAACTGCAATAGGAAATTCTGAGAAAGGTATTGCACAAGGCTTTAACATTTAGCTAGGCAGACAAGTTGTCTTCCTCCAAAAGACACCTCACATTTTCAAACAATGTCTTTTGTATTGGACAATTGTTATGTGTGTGACCAGTTTGTTTACAACTTCAACATGCTTTCGGTTGTCGCACTCATGGAGGTGCTGATTGAGTTGGAGATGGTGCCGAATTTGTGGACAAAATTGCAAATAGGGATGGGCAATTTTGTCTATTACGCCCATACATCTTGCATTGCGAATATCTCCGTGCTCGACTGCCTTCACCAACCAATGGAATCTTTCTCCTCCTAGGTCTTCTTGCTTGGCCTCACCAAGGTGGTAGCAACACGACAATTTGTTTCACATAAGGGGGGATGTCCCACTCACTAGGATGCCCTATAGGGCGAATGGACTTTGCATAACCCTTCACCAAAATGGTTGTCTTGTAGTAATCAGCGCAAAATTCTATGGTTTCACGTTTGCATTTACTGAAAAATTCAATGAACTTAATGTTCAAGCACAATGTAAATGCTATGTCAATTAAGGTTCAAATAAGAAAAAAAGAGGAAAAAGATATTCTGATCTTATTGTTGCAATTACATGGCTGTATGGGAGAAAATCTGTTTGGAACTCATAAAATTAACACGTCTTCTTTGATAGGTTTACAAGTCAGTCCATGTTCCCATCTTTAACTTCGAACTCCATTCAATTGATAAGCTTAACTACAAAGCGATGTGCATCATTGAACCGTTTGCTCAATTGTCGGGTAACCCAAAGGCTAAGGGGCATGGTCACCTTGACGGTCTCCTAGTACCAGTCATGGAACCAATGCTGGAACTTGTCTCTAGTGAACTCGATCAAAATAGTGATTGGCATTTTTCTTGCATGCTTCAAGCATGAGTTAACACATTCTGCAATGTTGGATGTCATGAGTTAGTGTCACCTTGCTAGTGAACGTGCACGTGCCCATCTCTCAAGGCCTATTCTCATAAGGTTAGCATGGGCTCCCGTGTGAATCTGCTTGAGATGGTTCATTTGTTTATTGAAATCGGATACCTTATAGCAATCTCAAGCAAAGGTGAAAATCATAGAAAGGTCTTCACGTTTGAACTTGTTTTTAAAGTTTTTCTTCAAGTGGTAGCCACATAAACCGTGGTGCACTTCTGGGAATGCATTTTCGATTGCTTTCTTAATGTCGAAATGTTGGTCAGAAATGAACATAGTGTTTTCAAGACAACCAACTGCATCATGCAGCTTGCTAAGCAACCACGTCCATGAGTCTTCGTCCTCAACATGGCCAATGCCAAACGTAACTGAATACACACTCATTCACATCTTTGCATACAGCAATAAACAGAACACCTTTGAACCTACATTTCAGATGTGTTGCATCAATTACTACCGTAGGATGCATTACATCCCTAAACCCCCAAATATAAGCCCCATATGACCAGAAATAATATTTGAATCTTTCTACCTTATCAATAGCCACCGTAGTGATTGTGCCAAGATTTTCTTATTCCAACATATAAAAATACGAGGGTGATAGTTGAAATGACTCCTCTAGGGGACCGAAAATAAGCCTTTCCACATACTCCTTTGCTTGCCAAGCCTTACCATACAAGCATTCCAATCCCCACTAAACCCTTATCTCACTAAGTATGTCCTTAGGTCTCAACGTTACTCCATTAGCCTGAAGCTTGTGTGACATAAGTTCACCAATTATCTTCGCACTCATCGTTGGAAATGGCCCTTACAAAGCATCGATAGTACGCATGTGTATTTTGTGAAACGTCTAAACTTGTCAATATTCTCCATCAAGAAACTTCATTGCACACACACCGAACTTGCATGGCTTGTCCTTGTAACCAACCTCATAATGACCTTTACATGACCTTTTTACTTTTATCCTAAAATGCTTTTTTCAAAGCTCGTTTCAATTCAACTTTTAGGGAGAACATTCTTCCTTTGCATAAGCGATCATCGGTACTTGTCGACTCCTTAGTGGTAATTATTTGGAAAAAGAACCTCTCTGTACTGGGAATTACCCAGGTACAAGATATCTTTGTATTTTTTGTATCTGGATAACTGTCATCTAGCAATGTATCAAGGGAACGAATCTTGTTCTCACTAGCGATGGGGTTATTGTATATGGGGTCATCACACTGAACATCTCCTACATCAACACCTCCAACAGGTTCTATTTTACTTTCAACATTATTGCAAATTGGAATGTCACTATCATAAAGCCAGTCATCGTTTGAACTATCATCATGCCATTCATCAAGCCCATCATCTTAATTGTCATCAAATATATCTTCATCGGTGGGGAACAAACCTTCATTTCTCTTGTCAGATGTAGTATTATCCTCGAGCGTCATAGTGTCACCCTCCAATGTCGTAGTGTTATCCTCAAGTTTCATATTCTCATTTGAAAATGCCATTACACCCTCTACAGTTTGACCCGATCATTGTATTGGTTGGACAGAAGCAAGTAATTGGTTCGATGCACATCCTGATCAGAATTGTGTAGCCAACTGTTTTATGAATGTCATGTGTCTACCAGGCTGCACGAACTATTGTGCATATGTCAATTGCCATTGTTGTGGGTTATGGACTGAATGTGGCAGTATATGTGAAGCATTGTAAATCTCATTTTGATTGAGCCGATTACCATGTTGTTCAGCTACTTCATGTGACATAACATTTATTTGGTGTCTCTTAATGTTGACATACATAGCCAGAACATTCCTATGTTCTAGCAAAATTAATGCAACATCCTCATCGTCCTTGATAATTAGGTGTGATAGCTCTCCAGGTGTCCTAATCAATGGATGTAACTCAATCTCATCCATTTTTGAATTTACCCCAACAATTTCTTTAACCAGCTTCATCAAGCCCTCAAACAACAAATCACTCCTAACCCCCCGTAAATGATATCCACCCACTGACCATTAAGTCTTATCACAAGTCGCACAATTGGAGGCCCACTGAAATTGTGAAAACATAAAATTTGTCAATCATTTTATACATTACATGCCGTATTCTAAAATTTGTCAGTCATGTTGTTACATGCCATTTTTCAAAAATGTTACATGCCATGTTTAAAAAGTGATACACGCCATGTGCAAAAATGTTACACACAAGTTTAAAAATTGTTACACACCTTATTCAAAAATGTTACATGCAAGTTCAAAAATTGTTACACACAAGTTCAAAAATTGTCACACGTCATGTTCACACCATGTTACACGCCTTGTGCTAACACATGTTATTTTAGTATATTATTTACACGCCATTTGCTTCCTAGATGCATGGCCTGTAAAAACTCTAGGCAATGTTTCTAATCCATGTTCTAATTTACACAAAAAGTTTCAAAATTTTACGTCTTGCAGCAATAAACCAAATAACATACCTTGATGTCATATCTACTATAGGGTCTATTTATCGACGACAATATTGCCAGATGTCGAGAGATAGACCACACCACGATGATGACGATGCTCAACATAGAGTTGATGAGCTCATACAGTTCAGAGAGTTGAGAGAGCTGATGACGATAGTGCTTAACAGAGAGTTGATACAGTTGATACAGTTCAGAGAGTTGAGAGAGAAAGATGAGCGACCTCAAACAGCTGAGCATTTATTTCTATTTTCTCTCTAGTGGGAGGGAGATTCCGGGTACTTAATTTGCCATGATGTTTTTAAGAGCATTTTGGTCTACTCATGCTTTTTAGTGGCTAGAAACAGATAACTTTATATGGTTGGTTATTTTTGAAATCACCTTATGCCGAGGCCTTTTTCTCACAATTTCCTCAAAAAAAAACTAGTAGTTTTTTCTCTTAAGTGGTGCCATTCTTGAGAGGGTTTTTTTTTTAGAAACCTTTTCTATTGATTCTTTATTAAAAATCAAAGAATAAAAGGGGACAAATCATTGTCTACTTGCTAACACAAGCCCATAGCACAAAACATTTTTATTAAAAAGGATGTGTTACAATCATGTGTCCAGCATTAGAGGCTAAGCGATTAAGTGGTTAAGATTCTTTCACACAAGAAGGTGTTCATATTTTTTAGCACCAAAAGAAATCCATTTGATTACTATATCATTTGGAAAGGTAAAAACCTTTTTTTGATTTTCCATGGTGTTTAACTTTGTATTAAACAACCAAAGTGATCCAAAGATAGGAGGCATGGTTTTTGTTTTGTTTCAATTTTTGTTAATTTGCTGCATTGATGCTCTAATCATGCCATTCCCAGCACATAAGCATAAGGTTTGTGAATTGCATAGGTCTATTTATGGACTTAAACAGGCATCTAAGTCTTAGAACATAAGATTTTACAGTACTATCAAATTATATGGTTTCCAACAAAATGCTAACAAATCCTGTGCCTATAAAAGGATACAAGTTATAAAGGTTGTTTTTCTGGTTCTTTATATCAGTGATATTCTACTAATTGGGAATGATGTAGGAATGTTGTTAACAATTAAAGGTTGGCTGAACCAGCAATATGGTATGAAGGATTTGAAAGAAGCTAGTTATGTTCTAGGGATCAAACTAATAAGGGATCATAAAAGTAAATAGATAACATTTTCCTAGGCATCCTACATAGACAAGATTTTAGCCAAGTTTACTATGCAAGATTCCAAGAAGGGTTTTATGCCCTTTACTGCATGTTTGGTATAAGAAATAGCTAAGCTATTCCCTCTCTATTCCTATGTGATATTTTCTCTCATGTTAGTTGGCAATTGGATCAAGGAATAGCTATATTTTAGGAATAACTATTTTTTAAAATTAGTTAAAAGTTAAGTTTAACTAAACCCACCCTTTCCCTTAATATTAGCTATTCCATGTTTGATGGAATAGCTTCAAAACATTTTAAGACTAAACTACCCCTCATAAATTTAGAAATTTACATTCTTACCTATATTACTATTTGTAAAAAAAATATTAATATATGAAAATTTTAATAATTAAATTATAAATAAAAATTAATATTTAAGTAATAGATTATTAATATTTTAAATAAATTATAAATATTTTGAAAAAAAATAAAATAAAAATAAATAATCGTAATAATATTTAAATTCTAAATAAATTATCAATATTTTGAAATATTAACGATTAAATTATATATAAATTATTACTATTTAAAAATAAAATATAAATAAATAATCAGATTAACATTTAAATTATAATTAAAATATTAGTATTTTATAAAATGACTAAATTATTAATAAAATATTAATATTTAAATGATCTATTATTAATATTTTAAAT
>NW_018397265.1:2842015-2856509 GCF_002168275.2 Theobroma umbraticum
TATGAATACTTTATAAACATATAAATTATAAATAAAATATTAATATTTAAATGACAAATTATTAATATTATAAATAAATGATAAATTATTAATATTTAAAAATAAAATAGCATAAAATAATTTATCATAATAATATTTAAATTAAATAAATTATTAATATTTTACAATATTAATGATTAAATTATAAATAAAATATCAATATTTAAATAATCAATTATTAATATTTTAAGTAAATTATCAATGATTAATATTTAAAAATAAAATATTAATATTTAAATTTTTAATTATTAATATTCAAAAATAAAATAAAAAGCATAATAATTTTTAAATTAAATAAATATTAATATTCAAAATGCTAATGATTCAATTATGCATAAAATATTAATAATTAATTTTTACATTATTAATGTATTAATTAAATTTTAAATTATTAATATTTAAAAATAGAATAAAATAAATAATTATATATATAATAAAGGGTATTTTTATCTTTTTATTTTTTATTCTTTTCTTATTCCAAAGTTATTGTTACCGACCAAACACTGCAATAAGTCATAATAGTTATTCTTGTGCTATTCCATTCATCATACCAAACTACATAATAACTATCCTATTCTATTCCAACTTCATTCTATTCCCACGTAATAAATATTTTATTCCATTCCTATCTATTTCATTAACCAAACATACCCTTCGACATGAAATAAAACTTTCTAAGGAGATGTCACCTAAAACTCCAAAGGAAGTTGAAAGCATGAGATGGATTCCATATGTATATGTTATTAGAAGTCTCATGTATGTTATGCTATGCCCTAGGCTAGAGATTTATTATGCAGTTGGATCGATTAGTAGATTTAAGTCTAACACAGGCATGGAGCACTAGACTATAGTCAAGTGAATCTTTAAATATCTTCGTAGAACAAAGAATTACATACTTGTATATTCTTGACGTGACCTTGTGGTAATAGGGTACACTGATTCAGATTTTCAATCTGATGTTGATTATAGGAAATCAACATCAGGATCTGTTTCCACCTTATGAGGAGGAGCCATAGTTTGGAAGGGTGTAAAACAATCTTGTATTGCAAACTCTACTATGGAGGCAAGGTATGTTACGACTTGTGAAGCTACAAAGCACACTACTGTAAGCTTCTTTTGGACCTTAAAGTAATTTCAGATGCAGACAAGCCCATTACACTCTATTGTGATAACAGTGAAGTAGTGGCTAACTTAAAAGAATCATGAAATTATAGAGCAGCAGAATATATTGAAAGGAAGTATCATTTCATTTGAGAGATCACACAACCTAGATAAGTGCTTGTAATGAAAATTCCAACAGAGCAAAACCTCTTTCATCCTTTCACGAAGACTCTAGCACATAAGAGCTTCGAAGGTCATTTAGAAGGTTTGTGATCAGGGATATGTCATACTTACTTTAAGGCAAGTGGGAGATTGTTAGGAATTTGAGAATATGGTACCTTAGAAAGCTAGGATATTCTCATGTTTAAATTTTATTTAATTCATTTGTATTGAAAATACATTTTGATAATAAGACGAAGAGTTTGTTTTAAGTAAGCATTCATTATCTAGTTATAAAGGTGCCATAATTCTATTAAGATATTAAAATACATTTGTATCAAGAGTCATATATAAGAGACATGTATTTTAATTGAATCTTAAAATAATTAATAGTTAAATAATAAAGCTGGTCACTTTATGATGTTTAGACTGTAGTGTCCACATTATTTCCAATGAAAAGAATTTGATTAAAAGAGAAATAACTCTCTCTCTCTTAAAAATTAAATAAAGTTCAAAAATTACATATATAAATATATGTAATTCGACAAACCCTAGCCACCAAGAAAAGAGGTCATAGCTGAACCTCTCACTCTTCCATCCCTCTAGTTTTTCTTCTTACTCCCTTTAGCAATTTTCTATAAGCCTCTCATAAGGAAAAATTTCCATAAAAGAAATTAAAAGAAAACTATCTAGTTACCATCTTAAAAAGTATTCCACACCTAGCCCACAGTAGGTTCGAAATTGGAAAATTATTTAAGAATAAGTGGTAAGTTAAATTCATCGAGAAATCAAATTAACTAGAAGAGTATCTCCACTATAGAACAAATTTGTAAAATTTTGATAATAGTTGATTATAAAAATTTGATAAATAAGTTTAAAACCGTAAAAGATAGAATTTATTATAAATTAAACTTAAGATGTTTCCATTACTTTAAGCTATCTCAATATATGAATGTTATGCGCAATGTTTGTTTATAATAAAAGTTAATTAAGAAAAATAATTAGTTTACAAAGATAGAAATTCAACTCTATTAACTCGATTTGTATGAATTTCATGGCATTGAAGATAACAAAAAGAGTTTTTTATATTTTAAAGCTGTTTAAAGTAATATATATATATATATATGTTTTTACTTTCCTTTTACTATTTGTTTTGTGGTTTCAAAGTAAAGGAAAGAAATAATTGAAAGCTAGAACAAAAAAGGGAAGTAAAAATAGTGAAGGAAAGAAGGGGAGGGAAAGGCACAAAAACATGAGATTTTGATTAGAGGAAGTGATGGTTGTTTTTAAAGAGAAGTCTTAGGAATTTAGTGAGTAGAAAAAAGAAAAATAAAATACCATTTCATCAAAATTGAAAAAAATCCGAATCATATGTGACGAGTAACTGTGAAATGATTACTCTATGATATAGAGTTATTTAGACTTACTTTTGATAATAATTTAGCTTAATTCTTCTGGTAATGTATAAAAATTAGTAAGTTTTATTTAATTATTTTAAGTTAGTTAATCAGGTGAGTCAATCTAATATTAGTTAATCTTGTGTTGAATTGATGGTTATATGCCTAAGATAAGTTGTTATTGAATTATTTGTGCCTTTTTATATGTTTATTGAAGAAGGAATTTTAATGGAAGAAAGAGAGAAATTTAAGGTGCAGACTTCCATTACACATGTCTTGGTATTTCGACGATAACTTTCTATATTGAACTCCAAATGAGGTGATTCTTGGACCACTCGAAAGCTTAGAGAAAACAATACAATTTTAGGTTACCACTTTGCCCAATTAAGCCTAAAAAGTGGTCAAAACCCTTGTCAAAATTGAAGCATTGCAGTAGTCTTGGAGAGATCAAAATATTTACAAATTAAATGGTCAAGGCCATGGCCTTGGTGGACGTAGGCCATGCCTCACATAGTCTAATGAGAAAATCTTTATTAGAATTGACTTTTTTCTTCACCCAACTTGACCCAACTTCAAAGCCCTATAAAAGCAACCTTTCAAATGAATTTTAAAGATATGAAACACCATATTTAGAGCTGAGAATTAGCCACAAAATCATTGAAAAATGTCTCACTAGAGCTTAGAAGAAATTGAAGGATTCAAGAAGATTTGGAGATCAAGATTTTATCTCTTGGAGTTTCTTTTATCTTTTTAGTATTTTTTATTTTTCTTGGTTTGGTTTCAATGTTTAAACTTTATCTAATGATGATGTGAGACATAATGTGGAACTAATTTAGTTATCTACGATTATTATTGAACTCAATACGTAGTCTTAATTATTTATCTCTTTTTTGCTTATGTTTGATGGTTTTAAGTTGTCTATTATATTCTATCTTTAATGCTTCTAATTGTGCGGCCACCAATCAGATTGAATTGGAAACCTAAGTTAAACCTTGACAAAAGAGATTTAAAGTAGACCTTGAATAGAATAACTTATGATCGAATGCACTTAGTTGATTAGGTGGTTTGATTTGCATCTATGGTAGGCATGCACCTATAAGCCTTTTGTAGCCAAGATTAAAACTTGAACTTAATAAATCTTTCTTCAATTTAATTTGCATAGACATATAGTAAATTAATTAGGAGAGATAATTTTATAAAAAACTTAACAAAGACATATAAATAATTTAAGACTCTAGGTTAGCAACTTAATCCATTAAATTAAGTTAGGAGAAGAAAAGAGAGACAAGATTCAAATGAAGTATTGAAGGATATCATAATTTTAGGTCCGGTGGTTAATTAAATTCTTAAAACAAATTTTGCTAATAAATTTTAGATTAGTTTTATTTTTTGTTTATTAGTTTTAGTTTCAATTTAATTTTAATTATTTGGATAAAATTAAAGTGTGTTAACTTTAATACTTAACAATAAGAATTAAAACAATTTTCTGTAGGAACAATACTCTACTTCATCATTAGATTACTTATTTGCGATACGTGCACTTGTGTGAGAAATCAATAAGAAGTTTTAGGTGGCATTCTCGGGGAATTGATTTTTAATTCTTTCTTGTTAATATTAATACCAAGCATTCTTAATCTTACTTTAAACTTTTTCTTTAATTTTTTGGTACTTCTAGTCACACAATGAATGATCAATAAAGGGAAAAAGACAAAGTCTTTGAGGGAATATGTTGTCCCACTTGTACAAAGTCTCCACTCTAGTATCCAAAGACCTTCTATTCAAGCCAACAACTTTAAAATTAAACCAACCATTTTTCAGATTATTTAGACTTCTATTTAGTTTGGGATTTGCCTAATGATGATCTTAACGCTCCTGTTGTGAATTTCTTAGAAATTTGCAACACATTGAAAGCTAATGGTGTTACTAATGATGCCAGAAAATTGAGGCTTTTCCCTTTCTCCCTAAGAGATAAAGCAAAGAGCTAGTTAAATTCGCTTCTTGCTTGTTCTATTAGTACTTAGAATGATTTGACTCATAAATTCTTAGCAAAATTTTTTCCACCTGCCAAGACAGTAAAAATGGATAATGATATCACTTCTTTTATACAATTTGATTCTGAATCACTGTATGAGGCTTAGGAAAGGTACAAAGATTTGTTAAAATTGTGTCCTCTCCATGGGTTACCTAAGTGGTTGCAAGTTCAAACTTTTATAATGGTTTGCTGGAACCTATTAGAACCACCATTGATACTGTAACTAGGGGTGCACTAATGAGTAAATCCATTGATGAGGCCTATGAGTTGTGTGATGAGATGGCTTCAAAGAACTATCAGTGGCCATCTAAAAGATTAAGTGTAAGAAAAGTTGTTGGAATTCATGAGCTTGATGCAATGAATACCATTAATGCACAATTGGCTATTATCACAAAGAAAATTAATAATTTGAGAGTTAATATTGTTCAGTGCCCCTTGGTAGCTGGTGATTTTTATGGAAAAGGTCATTCTAATGACAAGTGCACTATTTATTCTAAATCTTGCCAGTTTGTTGGAAATAGGCAACAAAACAACAATCTTTATTCCAACACTTATACTCGTGGTTGGAGAAATCATCCTAATTTCTCATGGATCAACAACCAAGTATCTTCACTAACATCTAAACCAAACTTGCCACTTAGATTTCCACCTAGAACTTCAATGCCAGGGAAAAGGCCTTCAATAGAGGATATGTTCATGTAACTCATGACAAAGACTGATGCTTATATGACATAAAATGATGCCATCATTCAGAGTCAAGTAGTATCAATCAAAAATCTAGAGATACAAGTGGGTCAACTTGCTAGTACTATCAATAATAGACCTAAAGGTACTTTACCAAGTGACACAAAGCCCAACCCAAGAAGAGAAGGTAAGGACCATTGTATAACAATCACTCTCCGCATTGGAAAAGAGGTAAGTGATAAAGAGTTAAATTCTAAAATTTTAATTCAATTTGAAAAAATTGAAAAATATGCTGAAAAAATTTACGGTTGAAAATTTTGCTTAAAATTCAAAAGAAGAAAAATTGCTCCCACACCCCCAGCACCTTTTCCTCAACGTATTCGAAAATAGAAACTGGACAAATAATTCTAGAGATTTCTTGCGATATTTAGAAAGTTGCATATTAATATTCATTTTGCTGAAACTTTGGAACAAATGCCAAGTTATGTATAATTTTTGATAGATATATTGATGAAAAAAGGAAATTGAAAGAGTTTGAGACAATTGCACTTATTAAGGAATGCAATGTAATCTAAAATAAGCTTCTACCAAAGCTTAAAGATCTAAGGAGTTTTTTTATTCCTTGCACTATTAGTAATTTTAAAATTTCTAAAGCTTTGTATAATTTAGATGCTAGTGTTTCAATAATGCCTATGTTTATTTCTAGGAAACTCAAACATAAAGAGATACAACCTGCTACAGTTTCTTTGCTATTAATAGATAGAACAATCAAGCATCCAATTAGGATTATAGAGGATGTTTTGGTTAAAGTTGGGCATCTGTACATTTCGATAAACTTCATTATGCTTGAGATTGAAGATGATGTTGAAATTTCTCTTATTTTAGAAAACCATTATGAGTTACAACTGGAGCAATTATTGATGTGAAGAATGGCAAAATAACTTTTAAAGTTGGAGAAGAGGAAGTAGTGTTCAATTTGTTCAATGCAACTAAGTATCCCCATACAAATAATTGATATAAAGTGGATTTAGTTAATGAAAGTTAAGATAAGCCTATTCCACCACCTTCAATGAAGCAAGAACCAACTCTTGAGACAAAACCACCTCCCAGTCATCTAGATTTTGTAGTTGGATAGTGAGTAATATTTTTTGACTCATAGCTACATTTTGTGCCATGGAATCTTAAACCGTATTGGTGGAAAACCTTCAAGGTAGTAAAGGTTCATCCTTATGATGTTGTTGAGATTTATAATGGGCTTATCGGAGCAGTCAAGGTCAATAAAGAAAGTCTCGAGCCTTATAAAGTAGTGCAAAAAGGGGTGCCATAGTCAAGCTAATGACTATGAAAAAAACACTTTTTGGAAGGTATCCTAAGCTTTCAAAACTCTCATTTTTTGCTTTTAGTAATTTTTATTTTGTTTATTTTTCCATTAATCTCTATTTATTTATTTATTTATTTATTTATTCCAGTAAAAAATTTCTCTTACAACTGACAATAAGGAAGATGACAAGAAGAAAAGAAAAGAAGATTAGAACTTCTCCAAATTCATCCAACTACCAGGAATGTATTCTTTTACCTTTTCTTTATTCTTTTTAACATTGAGGACAATGTTTAGTTTAAGTTTAGGGGGTGAATTTATTTATTTTTCTTGTTGGTGAAAATTTTGTCAAAGTTTTAGATTTAATTTTATTTACATATTTATTTAAACTTTAAATAATTAGGATTAGTTTATCATTTAAATTTTTATAATTGCTTGAATTTTTAGGAATCTAAAATAGAGTTGTGCCGAAATTGTTTCGATAATTTCTTTATCCAATGATGATAATTAGTTGTCTCATATATTTAGCTTTAAGTGAATAAGGATATTGTTTGGTTCATGCTAGATTCTTTTGTTGAGTATTATTGTTAGGATATGATTTCCACAATTTTGCACATTATATCTTTTGCTTTGAATTATTGTGAATATCTAGAGAAGGTTTATATTGATGTGAATTTTAGATTATGTTAAGAACTCTAGAATTTGCTTAATTCTCTCTTGAGGCAAAATTCTAGTTAACTTAATTAGGGAAATGATTCAGGCCATCTTTGGATCATTGAGCCTTTGAAGCTAACCTTGATGTATTTTTATCCCTGGTATACCCCTTTGAGTCTAATTTTTCTTTTCTTTGTTTAACCATATAATAATAAGCTTAGCCTTTCAAAATAAATATTTTCAATTTTGCAACCCTCACTCCTAAGCATGTATATTGTTTTAGGAAATATAGATTGAGCTAAATGTTGAAAAAGGTAGCAAAGGTTGAGATGTTGAAAAAAATTCAAAATTATTAGTATTCACCTCACTACTACATTAAAAGAAATAAGTTTGAGGGTATAAAATTGAGAAAAAAAAAAGAAGAAAAAGTGTTAAACAAAAGAAAAGTTCAGAAGTGAAGAAAAATTGTATATGTGGAGAATGAAAATAGAGCTCTATATAGGTCCTAGAATAATTATGTGCTTAGGGTGATTTAAGCCACATTATTATCCTTTAACCTACCTTGACCCTAGCCATATATTACAAGCTTAATAATGATTAACTGATCCCTAACTTAGTATTAGTCTATATTAATGGAGAGAGAAATGATAGGCAAACTTATGAAGTTCTAGTACTGATTTGAATTTTCCATTGGCATACAATTATCCAGATGTTATGAAATTCTTGGTAAAAAATTTGACACACACATGAAAATCCATTTGAGAATGTTCTTGCATTAGAATTGAAACATGAATTTGAATAATGCTTATATTTTTCCTTAAGTTTGAGATTGATAAACATACATTTGAGAAAATTTTGTGAGATCATTGAGTTGGTGCACTTTATTTCTAGTAGTTGCTTTATTTATTTTGCTTTCATCATTTAAATTGTTTTTTGTAAATTAGTTTCTCCTCTATGTTTTGCTCGAGGACTAGCAAAATCTTAAATTTGAGGGTGTGATAACTCTATGATATAAAGTTATTTGGACTTAATTTTGATCATAATTCAGCTTAGTTCGTGTGGTAATGTATAGAAATTAGTACAGTTTATTTAATTTTTTAAGTTAATTAGGTGAGTCAATATAATCTTTGTTAATCTTATGTTAAATTGATGGTTATATGTCTAAGATAAGTTGTTATTGATTTATTTGTGCCCTTGTAGATGTTTATCAAAAGACTTTTAATGGAAGAGGGATAAAAATTTTGAGGTGTGGACTTCTATTGCATATGTTTTGATATTCCAACCATAACTTTCTCTACCAAACTCTAAATGAGGTAATTCTTAGACCATTAGAAAGTTAAGAGAAAAAGATACAATTTTAATGTTTACCATTTTGCCCAGTTCAACTTAGAAGATGGTCAAAAACCATGTTGAATTTGAGGTACTATAGTGATCATAGAGAGATCATGACTTTTGCAAATTAAATGGTCAAGGCCTCGGCTCACTTAGTCTAATAAGAAAATCTTAATTGGAATTGACTTTTGACTTTTTTCTTTATCCAACTTGACCCAACTTCAAAGCCTTTTAAAGGCAAACTTTCAGAGGACTTTCAGAGACACGGAACACTAGATTTAGAGTTGAGAATTAGCCACAAAATCATTGAAAAAAGTCTCATTGGAGTTGAGAAGAAATTGAAGGATTCAAGAAGATTTGGAGATTAAGATTTTCACTTAGAGTTTCTTTTATCTTTTTGCTATTTTTTATTTTCCTTGGTTTGGTTTCAATGTTTAAACTTTATTTGATGATAATGTGTGACATTATGGGGAACCAATTTAAGATTATCATTGAACTCAATATGTAGTCTGAATTATTTATCTCTTTTTTGCTTATGTTTGATGGTTTTAAGTTGTTTATTCTATTATGTACTTAATGCTTCTAATTGTCTAACCACCAATTAGATAGAATTAGAAACTTAAGTTAAACCTTGACAAAGGAGATTTAGAGTATACCTTGAATAGAATAGCATATGATCGAATGCACTTAGTTGATTAGATCGTTTGACTTGCATATAAGGTAAACATACACTTATAAGCCATACATAGCTAGATTAGAGCCTAAACTTAATGAATCTTTCTTCAACTTAATTTGCATAGACATATAGTAAATTAATTGCGTGATATTTTTATAAGAAACTTGACAAAAACTTGTAAATAATTTAGGACTAGAGGTTCATAACTTAATCCATTAAACTAAGTTATGAGAGAGAGAGATAAAAATTCAGATGAAGTATTGAGGGATATTATTATCTTAGATCTAGTAGTTAATTAAATTCTTCAAACAAATTTTGCTGATAAATTTAGATTAGTTTTTGTTTTTGTTTTTGTTTTAATTTTAATTGATTAAATAAAATTATGGTGTAAAATAAGAATTAAGATAATTCTCTATGAGAATAATACTCTACTTTATCATTATATTACTTGTTCACGATACTTGCACTTGCATAAGAAGTTAACAACATGAGACATAGATACTAGTTATTTGTTGTTAAAAAGCATAACAGAAAAATACCAAAATATAAAACAAGCGCATGTTTTTCATTTAATTGATAGCAAAATACCAAAGAGCACATATTAAAAGATATAAAATGACTAAAATACCTTTTGTAAGAGAGAATATTATAGTTTAGATTGAAAAAAAATCCAAATCATGTGTGAGGAGTGACTATGAGATACAGATAACGTGATATGTTGTTAAACACCATAACAGAAAAATACCAAAAGGCAAATAGATACATGTTTTCCATTTAATAGACAACAAAATACCAAAAAGCACCTATTACAATATATAAAATGACTTTAGAACCCCCCTAGCTGAAAATCAATATTGTTTAGATTGGTGCTGTGGTGAATTTACTACAATTCACTATAAGAGATGAATCAAATATATTCCAAGTACAGAGTTTGTAATATCACTTACTTTTTATATTTTTTAACATTAATGCGATTATTCTATGATTTGTGTGATGTATGATTGTGAATTTTTGCTTATGTAAATTGGATAAGTTGCTTCCATAGCTAGAAAATTTTTGAAATCCATAGGTTATACAATCACAAGCATGCATTACAATCCACATCCAAAAACATTAACTAGGAACATCTAAGAATTATGCTTTAATGCAATAAGGATCTCATAATTATAACACTTTATAATTGTTTTTGTAAAAATGTCTATTTTCATGAACGTTATCTTATTAATTAATGATAAAAATTAGAAACATAAAGATAAAGAAAACATTTTATCAAAATCAAATGCTTAAAATAACATAATGTATATCTATATCCAATCAATTGACTCATAGAGCATATATTATCTCTATCAATGTCTAATTGCTAAATCACAATAAATACTTGGGATGCCCTTATTGATAATGAATGGGATACTAATGAATGATAAAACATATTTAACAAAGTATGGGGAAAATTGCTTAACACAAAAAGAGAGAAGCATCATAAAGCACACAAGCAGTTCAAATCCTTTTCCTGTTTATACAAAGAGGTGGTAGCTTTAAAATCATTATAGTTTTGATTATAATAAAATGATCAAATTTTCTTGAACATTATTTGAGTGATCCTTGACAAGTTCTTAAAATAATTTAACTCCATACATTTGTTCTTACATAGACACAAGCTTAACTCTTGAAGTTATTGGACTATATCTATAACATGTATGACTTAGGTGTATGAATGCTTATGATTATCATCCATGAAAGTCTGATTTAAAGATAAAAGAAAAATCTAGATGTACTCATTAAGGGGGAGTTTTGAATATCTTTTTAATGATGATGAGAAAAGAGAGAAATAAGACTAAGTTAAATAGAGTTTGGTAGGTCTTTATGTTTAATTTATGTGTGATGCTTAGGTTTGGTTTTGTTAAATATTATGTGCTAGTTTTTATGGATATTCAATATATCTTACTTAGCTACTGTGAATATTGTATATCTTGTTTAGCTACTGTGGATATTATAAAAATTTTATTGCAAATCTTTAAAGAAAGCTAAATGCATTAACTAAGGTGGAGCAACTCATTATGCATAAAGATTTGAAGCATCTATATTGAACATAGACATTGCACTGTTAATCTATGAGTGTTTTGTCATCATCAAAAATAAGAGAGAGAATGTTAACTTCATATGTCTTTGATAATAACAAAATATTTCCATTCATTGGTGTCTAATTATATTATTTAAGTGTGCAGGAAAGCACTTAAATTCATGTATATATTTGGTATTTGAAAGCAACTCAAGATGCTTGCTCAGTTGTAAGATGGGTTAATTGGTTAAACAAGCAAAGAAGAAAGAGCTTTAATAAAAACAGATTAGTCTTAATCAATTAACACAAATCTTTAATCAATTAAAGCAATTTCTATAACGACCTTCTTCTGATTGTTACCGACGTCTGAGACTTGTGAGTGAACTCGTCAAATCTCGAACAAGCCTTAGTTGAGATTCCGGATAATATAAAATCAACTGACATCACTAAAACTATCGTTTACTTAAACCAAATAAACAAAATATTTAAAACGTAGCATCTAGATACCAAAAACCAGATTTAACAACTCCGAAGCAATTTCAACATCACAAGTGATATTCATTACACAACCTCAAGTTTTAGCTAATACAATCCTGATAGACTATTAATCTTTATAAGTCTGACTATTTGACACAACATGACCTTTATACAACGAAGCAGCTCAGAGTGGAAGTCTAAGAGATGCCATTACCTACATTGTAACTAGTCTCGATGTGCTGAACGATGCACTTGAATCGATTACTTATCTGCAAAAGAAAATAAGGGGGTGAGTCTCACAAATTCAGTGATCATCAACTCCGTGAGTAAGCTGTAGATGGGAAACAAACCAAGGCAGAAGTTTTGAATATTAAAAATATAAGAATATATATAAATAATATAACTCAAAAGGGAGGTTTGTGCCTTATATGTAAAATCAGAAGGTTATTGCAAGATAATTATTTAAATCAAATACTAAATCAATACAAGTAAAGATCTCTATTGTCGAAATCATTTAGCAACTTATTTAAAACAAATCGGTATAAGTACAAGATTTTTCATCTTTTAATTCATTCAACACTTTACTCAATCCAATCTATCATAAACATGCATTGTTTCGGAAAATCAAGAGTTATCAAAACTTATACACAATTTCACAAATCACCTTATATGCAAGGAGTTAAATCCAACATCATAGTAAAAATAAGGGAGCTGCAGAAAGTCTTATTATTCTTGCCATGTGAAAGAACACGTATTGAAAACCCAAAGAGACATCACTCTCGAGTAGGTAATAAAAATAAGAAACTCATGGACCCACTTCCACGTAATAATATTCAAGAGTTCCACTCCACCGAATCCCCACAACCATGGTAGTCTTAACAATGTTAGCTGATATCAGAGAAATTAGGTGATTGCAACAGTGTATATCACTTGTGACCTAGCCACATAAATTAACCCGTGGCCTTGACACATATATATCACAAACCATGGCCCTTGCCACGTCTAATATCCTGTCGACCACCCAAACATTTTTTAGCTAGAGTTCATTTGTACACAAAGGTCACACTATCTCAATGTGACATTCGACCTATTCTCGAATCTCCCGATTTGGTAAAATCATTTAAAAATCAAGTTGGGTTCTCAAAAACTTATTTTAAAACCATTTCCACATTATTCAACTTGGTAACATGACAAAATCCCTTATAAGACTTTAAAACATAAACCCTTTGCATGAGGTTAAAATATCAGTCTACATGGTGGATATGTGTTTCAATCATGAATGCACATCACACAAACTATAAAGCATATTTTGACGTAAATCATATTAAAAGCTTGTTTCTCGATTTTAAAAACCTTTTACATATATATAGCTTATATATATATATATATATATATATATATTCAAAACCATTTTCAAAATCATGGCATCCACAAATTCTTAACATCTCTATCAGTTTATGCTTTCCACAAATCTGTATTCAAAGTAAAATCAACACACACACACACATATATATTTACATAGTTATGGAAATTTTAAAATAGACACCCCCTACTTACCGTACAATAGCAGGACGCTACGTCGCTATTGATTTAAATACGTATCTAACTAATTTCTACTTGCCAATCTCTCGTTATCTCATCCATCATGCCACCACGATAAACTTTACTTACTGATTCCCTTCTTAGCAACCATTCAAACCTAATACATTTAATTGTACTCATACATGGCAACATTTCAACCAATAATCCTTAACTAAGTCTTATAGTTTTTATCAACATTACAAACAAGCATTTATCAAACAATCCATACACTTCAACCAACCAAAGCTTATACAACACAATGTAGTCACTTTGCTTGCTTACCTCTCGGCTCAAGCTTGAATTTCCAAATATGATTCACAACTTCCTCACGTCTTCGGTCGCCATTGCTGCCCAAATATAGACAATCAGTGTACATCTTATTTTTCCTTTCTACTTATGATTTCAAGGCTAAAACACTTACCCATTACTTATTTAGCTCCAAATTCCAAGATCTACCTACAGGCATGCCTCAAGTTCTTTGAATCTTTGTAGATCCTTGCTACCACAAATAAAATCTCACATCACAATTGATTAACAAAGCATGCATTTCGAGCAAAATGACAAATCTTCTTACCTTTCTCGAGTTCACTAGGCTGAACCTTCTCCTTCTCTTTTCTTCTTTCTCCTCTCTTCCTTTCTTCCTTTCTTCCTTTCTTCTTTCTTTCTTTCTTCCTTTGCTTCCTAACAAAATCTCTCTTTTCTTTCTCAAAGGTTCGACTTTGTCAAGACAAAGCCAATTTATTTGCTATTTCTTTGGTGTGGGCAGATATCACAAGGATGAACTTAAAATGGCCTTGTGAAAACTTTCTTTTCCTTTCCTTTTTCTTTCATGGGCAGATTGCCCAAAGCTTGATGACTTTTGACATATTTCTTTTATCTTGTATAGGGTTAAAATCACAAGGCAAAGGCTTTTGAAACTTTTCCACCCGCCATTTCACTTTCCATTTCTTTTTTTATTTCTTTATTCCATGTCCCATATTCACCT
>NW_018397265.1:2856519-2856622 GCF_002168275.2 Theobroma umbraticum
TTAGCCACCCTTTGACCATTCAAGTCACATGCAACCCATTTTCTTCTTTCTTCATTTGACCACCTAATGTACCAATCATATTACATGCAAATAAATTTTAATC
>NW_018397265.1:2856632-2856718 GCF_002168275.2 Theobroma umbraticum
TTTTACTTCACATGGTGGGGGTCCCACATGTCCCCCACTAACTTTTCCTCTGTGAACACTATAGTTTACATGTAATAGTAACTTTC
>NW_018397265.1:2856728-2867052 GCF_002168275.2 Theobroma umbraticum
CTCACATTCCACATAATTTAACTCCCTTAGTTAGTAAATGCCTATTTAACTTTAAATATTGAAATTGCACATAAGTCCTCTAACTTTTTCTTATTTATCATGTGACCGTCTAAACTTTTCATCCTTCACAATTTGGTCCTTCCAACACTTTTTAAATTTCAATTTCCTCATATTTTCATCCCGTTAAATGTGTACAAAAAAAATATAAAATTTGCACTTCATCAAGGTATCACCATAATATTTAAATTTATACTTACCCGTACTAGCTTTATTTAATAAAGACACGTTGCTCCACTAACGTCATTTTTCTTCAAAATCCTTTCTTACTTCTCCTCCTCCACTTAAATTACTCCTATAATCCTCTTTCATGACCAATTCCAATAGGAAATAAAATACTAATATTTTAATATTACTTTATTCTAAAATTCTCCACTTGTCTCCTCGGGTCCCAAAGTATCTCACTTTGTCTCGATCAATTCCAAATCACCTTTAACCTGTTAATTCATTCTCGTTAACAATATTATTATTTGATTATTATTCTCTCCCGTACGAAATATTTTATTCTAAAATATGCTTTTCACCTATCACCACTCTTTGTTACTTAAATTTATGTCAATTGACCCTTCGTCTTGTCAATATGGTCTTATTGACTCCTATACAAGGGTACGGGGTGTTACAATTTCAGGCACTATATTAAGAACAGAGAGAAAGGTCTTAACTAGTTAACACAACGTTTAATTAGTTAAGTGAGTGTTGGATGGAAAAGAGAAACCTTTTAATCAGTTAAAGGAAAGGAGTTAGCTAGTTAAAGGTCAAAGTGTCAAGAAGCGCCAAAATTCAAATTCAAAATATTGTTGATCGTTTAAGGCACCAAACTAAAAGATTTAAAGTTGAAAAATTCTTAATTGGTTGGAGCCCATTTTAATCAATTAAAGAATGGAGAGAAGATTCAATCAATTAAAAGGAGTATTAATTTGTTGAAATGAAGCTAGCTAAAAATAGTGCTTGAAAACATAAACTTATTAATTAATTAAAGCTATTGTTAATTGGTTAGCATAGAGAAACAGTGTGCAAGTCAAAGAAGACTTAATTGGTTAAAGGTTGCCTTTAACCAATTAATGAAGCACTGTTTGCACATTTGAAGTTAAGTACAAAAGGACAAAATAAAGATCAGAAACGGCTAGTTTTTGTCTCCAACAGTCAAAAATGATTTTTCAAGTATTTAAAGCTCTTAAATAGTCAAAAATAATAGAGAAAAGCTATCTAAAGTGATTTTGAGCTTTGAAGTCCAAAAACCTTCTATTTATACTTGTATTTTACTTTCATCCTTTGAAAAAGTGTTTGAGCTTAACTTTGAACATTTTAGATCAGCTAGGTGATCAATTGTACTCCATCTTTTCTTCATTTCTTGATTACTTAGAGTATGTGAGGCACTCTAAGGGGTTGTTGTAAGTTCTAACTTAGCCTAAAAAAAGTTAGTTTTGAGTTTTGGTTGATCTTGGGAAAACCTATTGTTAAATGTTATGGTTGAGCCTGTGAAAAACCATTGTAAAAGGTTGGTGGAAGCTTAAAAATTTCACTAATTTTAGTAAATTGGTTTGAAAATCCTTGATTGGGAGATCAAGATAGTTGGTGTAGGTCAAGGGGATCGAACCACTATAAATCATTGTGTTTTGTCTACTTTTTTTTATTTTCTTCTTACTTTTAACACTTAAATCATTCTTCTAGTAAACTTTAAACTTCTATTTTCAAATTTCTTTAATTAGCTTTTTACTTGAAAAAATTTTTTGTGTCATTCCAAAAGTGCTTTTCACTCTTTTCTAGCACCCTCTTTGGGATTATCAAGTGGTATCAGAACCTAACTCTTAATTTTAAGGCTTAACATCTTGAGGGGAAGATGCAATGGCTACTTAAAATTTTAATGATGTTGAGGGTCAATCCATAAATATGCATCTTTTTTTAGATGGAACCCATTTCTAATTTTAGAGTACTAGAATGTCCATTTATGTTAGGATTTAATATTATGAGGTTTGAGATGTGATTACCGATAATCTTTTCGTCCCTATAATTACTAATTCAGTAAATGGTGAAAAAACTCTCAAAGATAGAAGTAAGTGGACAAAAGCTAAAATGAGAAAAGTACAAATCAACTCTAAGGCCATGCACACTCTCATTTATGCACTTGATTGTAGAGAATACAATAGAGTGTTCATGTGCAAAAATGCTAATGAAATTTGAGAAAAACTAAAAGAGATATGTGGAGAAACAAAAAAGGAAAAGGAATTGGAAGGCAATTATGGTGACAATCAATGCTCAACAAGCAACATGGCTAATGCAAATAAGGAATCAAGTGAAGATGAATCCTTAACGCAAATTGAATTATGCCTTAAGGCTCTTGAAGAGATAAAGGTAATTTCTTCATTTTGTGAACCTAATTCATATGCCTTTGATAAATTGTATGATGCTTTTAAGGATTTAGCATTTGAATTTAAGAAAATGAATTTGAAGCACAAGAAAACCATTTCCATACTTAATGTTGAAAGTGAATTTTTGGTGAAAACAAAAATTGACTTAGAAAAAGAAAATCAAATTTTGAAAAAAGATTTTGAAGCTTACCAAAGGAAAATTGATATTTTAGAAAAAGAAAATTTTGATATGAAAACGAAATTTGAAGATTTATTAAATGAGAAACAAAAGGTTTTCATGAATTCCTCATCTCCCAAAATGATCAAATGCAATCATTGCACATTTTATAGTTATTGTTCATACATTTGTCTAATTAAAAAATGTTTACCTTATAAATTTAGACAAGTATGGGTTCTAAAAAGAACTGTGTGACGAGACTACCTTTGAATAATCCAAAGCAATTTGGATACCACAGATCAAATGAAAAATGACTCTTGTAGGTGTGCTAGAGCAAAGAAGAACAATTCTTGAAGAATTAATGCTCTCAAGTCGCACACAAAGGAAAATGGGTAATCTCTGTGCTAAAAGTTTTTTTTAATGAGAATTTTGATTGCTTATTTATTGAATGTTTTATTCATTTGGCTTAGTTTCTAAAATTGTTTGCTTTTCTTAATTGAAAATTTTGGTTGCCTATTCTTGCTTGAATATTAAGTGCATAATTCTTTTAGCTTTATTAATAAATCTTAACTATACAACTGATTTGATATGATACATGCTATAAGTTGCAAGGAAGTATGAAGATTGAGTATGTACTTATATTTGATCTTGACTATATCATCATTCTTATTTTGAGAAAATTGTTTTATCAAGATTTCTTGATTATGGAAAATTGTTTCTATAAAATTTCCTCATGTTTTGAGAAATTATTTTCATACTATTTCTTTGAGGAAAAATTATTTTTAAGCATAATTTGAAACATAAAAGGTTGGATAATGTGATAGAAACATGAGCATACTTGATGACTTACACTCACACTTATTCAAGTAGCCTAAAACAAGGAAAATTGAGTTAAAAAAATTGTTCTTGATTTCCTTGTGCCGAACATAAGTTGACCATTTGAACAATCTTGATTTACATTCTAGAACTTGCTTGAATAGTTCAAGACAGTTGATAATGAGCTTAAAAGTTTTGACAACTTTAATTGTTTCATTTAAAGCAAAATGAGCTTATATGAGAAAAATGTTTGCCATTCTTAAGTTTATAATGATTTATCAATTGGACAAGTTTGTTTCATGATGAAAATACTTATTAACATGTTATTATTAGATGTGCATGCTTGCTTGTAAGCTCAAACGGTCATAAGGGCATTTTCGGCATGTACTTGTGAGATATTTGAAAATGACCCTTGACATGCATAAGCACGATTCATTATACTCATAACACACTTCATAAATCATTTAAAGCATAATTGAACAAAATTGAGTGACATTGAGCTCATGATTTTATACAAGGCATGTCTAACTCAAATCTTGTATATATGATTTAAGTGCAAAATTTTGAAAAGAGAGATTAAATCTTTATCGAATGCTTTTCTTGCAAAATGTTTTTGTCCTTAATTGAAAATGACTTATTAATTCTATGTTTTTAATGATATAGCATGGTTGAGCAAACTCAATTTGATATATTTATATAAATTGCACAAATTCCATGTTGCTTGGTATTTCTCTCATGATTGGTGAATTGATTGAAAAGGACTTCTTAAGCATGATCTTGAGTATGATAATTTGGCATTGATGGCATTTTTCAAGCAAAGGAACAGATCTATTTGCAATAGTTGACATCCTTGAGATTACAATGATTTCAATGATATATAACTTGAACAACTATACCTTGTGTTGAAAATGCCATTATATCTTGTTCTTGTTGCAAATAAATACTTGAATAACCTCAAAGGTATTTTTGTCCATATGCTGAAAAATTGTTGAAAATGTTAAATTTGATGCTTATTATGTTTAAACATTGTTAAATGCTTGTTGTACATGTTATAAGTCATAGTCACACATCATGATGTAAATTGAATATGTTTGAGCACATTAAAGAATGATTCTTCAAATGAGCATTTCAACTTTTTAGCACTTAAGAACAATGAGCAATAAAATCCAAATTTTGAGTTCACATATTTTTCTTGAAAAATCTTTGATCATACATGTCCAAAATGATGTTCTAAACATGGTTGAAACAAAATTATAAATTGTTCTCGCACAAATCCATGTTTTGAGATCTTTGTTCCTTGGAACATTGCATGTTTTGCACCTTTTTTTGGCTTTTCAATATGCAAGGATCAAGCTAATTGACTCTTAAACATAGCTAGTTGACTATTGGAGAACAAAATGCAAACAATGTTGCTGAAATGATAAAAAGTGGAACCGCTAGGGATATATAGTCGACTCTTGAGTGTTTTAAAGCCAAAATGAACAAGTTTTGAGTTCTAAAATGTCTTTTTACTTCACTTCTTATCCATTGCAATATTTTGTTCCCTAAATTTCCTTTTCAAAGATGATTCTTGACTCTTAAAAACATGCATTATGAATATCCTCATGATCATTTGGTGCAACTATATGTTCTTGAAATTGCAATATTTGTTGAAAAATGAGAAAACTTTTTTGATTGCCTAAATCTATCTATTTCCAAGCATTACACTCATATTGATTCCATAAATAATCA
Source organism: Theobroma umbraticum (assembly GCF_002168275.2). Lineage (NCBI taxonomy): Eukaryota > Viridiplantae > Streptophyta > Magnoliopsida > Malvales > Malvaceae > Theobroma > Theobroma umbraticum. The sequence goes on from NW_018397265.1 coordinate 2,861,859, forward strand.
TGTATTTACAATGGTAAAATAGAAATATGACAAATTGTTCATAAATGTTTGAATTTGTTAATTTTATTGGAATTCCATGTGCATATATAAACAATATCTTTTCATGAAAATTGAAATGTTCAAATGCAAATCTAGGAACAATTCTTGAAATATACTTTATGTTTGTGCTTAAATGATTGTTTCAATATTGGTTTCTTGATTATGCATATCAATTTGATTAGGATGAACTCATTAAACTAAATGAAAAATATGTTTGGTTCATCTATTATTTTGGTCAAGACACATGCCTACATGATCTTTCATTTTACTTGACCTTAAGGTTGGAAGTGTAAAACTTGACTTGAGTTATGTATTTGACTATAAATTTAATTATCAAGTTTGGCCATGACATGTATTGTGAGTTGACATAGTTAAAATTTATTTTGAATATGCATTTAAATGTTAATAATGTCTTCATTGAGCCTTAATGTTTACATAATTTAAAGATCTTTTGTGCATCCAACTTTAACTTATAAGCCAACATAAACAACTTGACATGCCAAACAAAATATGGCCTATAGCTTTACTTAGCAATGAATGCCTAATGTGCTTTGATTAAATATCTCATTCTTGAATCTTGATAATTGGTATTTATTGATGATTGAATGTTCACTTTGAATATATTCATGAGCTGAGTGCTTTATTTTCAATTTTCTTTAGTATCACTCATGAATTACGAAAAATATTGAGAAATAGCATGTACCACATTAAAATTCAATGCTTGTAATTTTTTTTTGGTATATGTCTATATATTTGTGAAAGTTTGAATCATAATTAATGAAGATAGCCATTTTATTTTTTGTAATTATGCTAGTGCTTACTTGATCACAATATTCTCCTTCATGATTTTAATATGTGCAGACCACTTTGGTCATGCTTCATTAATAATGATATGCCTTTTGTGAAAATTCTCCTTGAATTGATAATTTCATATATAATTTGGAGGATACATCTTGCAACGCTTACTTCAAAATGACTTGGATGAAAGACTGCTTGAAATTGATTTAGAAGAATACTAGTTAAAAATGCTTAATGATGATATTTTTAATTTCTCCTTGAGTTGCTATTTTTATATATATGACTTAGGGAATTTTCTAGAAATGCTTGATTGATACTACTTGATTGATTGATATTAAGAATAAATAATGAATGCTTGATAATGATTGATAATACTTGATGATAATTGAGAATAACACTTGAAAACTAATGATACCTTAGACATGTCTAGGAACTACTTTGCAAATACATCTTGAAAAATATGAGTATTCAATACATATGTTGAACATTTATTCAAATGCACATACTCTTTTAGTTCCACGAATACTTGAGCATTAGTGAAATAAATTAAATATCCATTTGAATGCTCATTTATTCTAAGCCACTGATTTTTTTTCTTAACATTTGATCTATTAAGGATCTTTAACAATTTGTGTTGAGCTTATGATTTCTTAAGGGAGAGTTAATCATTGTCGTTGATATCATAAGGAATTAAGATCTTCAATAACAAGGTTCTGTGAGAATTCAACATTTGGTGTTCTTCACTATCGGTAACATTTTTCTAAACACCAAAATTGATATTGTCCCATATATTGCTTCTCACTTAAACTTGAATGTTGAAATGCATAATTGGTATCAAGCCTTAAGTTTTCTCAATTAGTACCTAGCTTTAAACTTAACATCAAGCTTTATAATTGTCTTTTCTCACTTGAGCTTTAAATTTATCATATCTTTCTTAAATGTTTTAAGCCTTGAAGTTGATATGCTTGCAATGCTTAATGATAAGGGAAACCTTTACTAATGCTTTATCAATTGACATAATGAGCTTTATAATGATTCCATCTCTCATAATTGATATTGTGCTTTTATAAAGGCGGAGATTATATTTATATCTATTAATTGGTATATTGATCTTTAACAGTTAGTATTGGAGTTGAAATATGGCTTTTGTGCTTATCAAATATCTTTATGCTTACCTTTCTTGAACTTCATAAAAGTTATGTCCACATTTTGCTTGCAAATATATATACATGTGGCATTTTTATTGTTGATTCTCTTGATGAATTAATATTTGAATGTGCTTAATGGGTATATTTCTTAATGACTTGGTTAAGGATATTAAGTGCATATATATGATGACTTGGTGACTTTATGATTATATATTCATGGTTTTAATGCTTATGTTCTTGATGGATTTTTCTAACTATTATTTCTTGAGCTTAGGTATTTAATGCTCACTCTTTCTTAGCCTTTTTGATATAATAAAAAGGGGGAGAAGGTTTATGAGCAAATTTAACTTTATGCATATGTTGAGGTAGAGATTTTAAAATCATTTCGAATGCAAATTATTCTCATAGTATTGTCATATCAAAAAAGGAGAGATTGTTAGCTTTAAAATTATTACAGTTTTGATTATGACAAAATGATCAAATTTGCTTGAACATTTTTTGAGCAATCCTTGACAAGTGCTTGAAATGATTTAACTCCCACACATTTGTTCATACAAAGACAAAAGCTTGACTCTATAAGTTATTAAACTATATCTATAAGCTGATATGACTTAGGTGTATGAGTGCTTATGATTCTCATTCATTAATGTTTGATTTAAAGATTAAAGGAAAATCCAGATACACCCATTAAGGAAGAGTTTTGAATATCTTTTTAAAGATGATAAAAAAAAAGAGAGAAGGAAGACTAAGTTAAATAGAGTTTGATAAGTCTTCATGTTTAATTTATATGTGTGACACTTAGTTACGGTTTTGTTAAATATTATGTGCTAGTTTTTATGGATATTCAATATATCTTACTTAGCTACTACGGGTATTGCATATCATGTTTAACTACTGTGAATATTATAAATATTTTATTGTAAATCTTTAAAGAAAACTAGATGCATTAACTAAGGTGGAGCAACTCATTATGCATAAAGATTTGAAGCATTCATATTGAACAGAGATATTGCACTCTTGATCTAGGAGTGTTTTATCATCATAAAAAATAAGAGAGAGAGAATGTTGACTTCATGTGTTTTTGATGATAACAAAATAGTCCCATTCATTGGTGTCTAATTATATTATTTAAGTGTGCAAGAGAACGCTTAAATTCATTAATATATTTGGTATTTAAAAGCAAGTCAAGATCCTTGTTTAGTTGCAAGATGGGTTAATTGGTTAAACAAGCAAAGAAAAAAGAGCTTCAATGAATATAGATTAGTCTTAACTGATTAACATAAAGCCTTAATCAATTAAAAGAATTTCGAGCACAACACTAAAAATAGACAACGGTCTTAACTAGTTAATACAATGTTTAATCAGTTAAACGGGTGTTGGGTGTAAAATAGAAGCCTTTTAATCGGTTAAAGGAAACGAGTTAACTGGTTAAAGGTCAAAGTGTCAAGAAGCATCAAAATTCAAATTCAAAATATTGATAACCATCCAAGGCACCAAACAAAAAAATTTAAAGTTGAAGAATTCTTAATTGGTTGGAGCCCATTTAATCAATTAAAAATGAATGGAAAGAAGCTTCAGTCCGTTAAGGAAGTATTAATTTATTGAAAGGAGATCGACAAAAAATAGCGCTTGGAGGTGCATGAAAACAAAAAGTTATTAATCAGTTAAAGCTATCATTAATTGGTTAACACAGAGAAGCAATGTGCAAGTTAGAGAAGACTTAATTGGTTAAAGCTTGCCTTTAACTAGTTAATGAAGCACTATATGCACACTTGAATTTTAGCACAAAAGGATAAAATAATGGCCAGGAATGGCTAATTTTTGTCTCCAACAGCCAAAAATGATTTTTTAAGTATTTAAAGGATTTTTAATAGTCAAAAATGATAGAGAAAAGTAATCTAAAGTGATTTTGAGCCTAGAAGACCAAAAATCTTCTATTTACACTTGTATTTCACTCCCATCCGTTGAAAAAGTATTTGACCTTTCCTTTGTACATCATAGATCAGCTAGATGATCAATTGTACTTCATCTTTTTTTCATTTCTTGATTACTTAGAGTGTGTGAGGCACTTTGAGGAGTTATTGTAGGTTCTAACTTAACCTAAAAAAAGTTAGTTTTGGGTTTTGGTTAATTCCTGGAAAAACCATTATTAAAGGTTGTGGCTAAACATCAGAAAAGCCATCGTAAAAGCTTGGTGGAAGCTTGAGAATTCCATTGATTTTAGTGAATTGGTATTGTTAGTATATACTCTTGAGCCAATTAGATTGGTCAAAGAATATATATTGTCATTTAATGTATATTTAATTGCATAATTATATGTGATAGAGGTTTTCTTTCATATTAGTGCAATAATAAGGAGTTATTAAGTACTAATTGGATGAAGTCCATGGAACATAAAGGCCTTGCTAGGGAATTGTAAAGTTGTTATAATTTTGTGATTACTATGCATTAAAGCCATGTTCTTAAAATTGTTCCTAGTCATTGTATTGTCAAGCCAAGGTATTGACAATGCTCAAAGACTGGTACATGTTAAGCCTCCTTACTTTGAAAATAAGTAATCAATCTCATACATTGAAGTATATGGGATACATAAGGATTACATGTAGGTTCTTGTTAAAGAACAAGTTCACTAAACATGACCTGCTATGAGAACTCCATTTGGTATTTCACTCAAGTGTCTATGGAAAACGTTCTCATGTGATAGTCGAGCAACTAGTTTATGGAATGACATATTTTGATTTCACCTTTACAAGTTTGGAAGTGAATAGATGCCTAAATAGGGTATTTTTGGATATGTCATGAAGCATGCGAAGGTGAATGAGTGGTCAAGATAGGATTTATCACCCCAAGTGATATGAGGGGATGTATCTCACTTGTTCTCAATTCTTGATTAACTTGTATAAAGTCTTTGGCTAAAGCATGATGAATATTTGGGAAGTTACTTTCCTAAATACATAAAGTTAGTCATGAATTATGAGAACTAATATGGAATGTCTTAAGTAGACATCGAGCCATGCTTAATAACATATCTGAGATATTTAATGAAAGAATCGTATTACACTGAGAGGCTTATCACTAAAGGGTTTTGTCAAATTCTTTAATTAACTCTTTAACATTTCAGTGGTCATGATGTATTGCTAGATGCCGCTCATGATCCATAAATATAAATTAATTATCAAATTGATATTTAATTATGATTTATATTTATT
>NW_018397265.1:2867152-2874578 GCF_002168275.2 Theobroma umbraticum
ACACATGATCGCATAGTATTAGAGGCATAGTTAGGCAAAATGTATTTGATTCGTTTAGACAAGGAGTTGTCACCTAACTGATCTAGGAGTTATATAAGATACAATTGGTAAGCTAAGTGACCTACCTAATTAATTTTCATTATGACTTGTTGAGTCACTCAAGGTCATATTGGGATGAAAAGGGTCTTAGTTCAATAAAGAGTTTAAAGGTTAAATTTCTCGAAATAGTAAAGGAAAGCTATTATTTTAATAAAATATTGAGGATAATCATATAAGATTTTAAAACCTTGTCTTAATGACTAATAATCATATATGTTGATTTATATAGGATATAAATCTATCATGGTGAATAGTTTGTCATTTAGAAGCGTACTTGATACAAACAAGTTGACAAGCCCAAATTTCATTGACTGGTTTCGTAATATCAAGATTCTCTTGAAACAAGAGAAAAAGGCTTATGTCCTTGATGGTCCTGTTTCGGAAGAACCTAACCATGATGCTACAAATGAGAAAAAAGAGGCCTATAGAGTTTATATGGATGATTTCGATCAAGCCACATGTGTGATGTTGGCTAGTATGGCTCTAGATTTTCAAAAGCAACATGAAGCTATGAATGCTCTAGATATTATCATAAACCTTAGAGAATTGTTTGATAAGGAAAGTCGCATAGAGAGATTCGACATTTCAAGAGAATTGTTTCAATGTAAGATGTCTAAAGGAAGCCAGTAAGGCCTTATGTGTGTAAGATATATCACTCGACTTGAACAGTTGGGTTGGGTTATGGATCATGATTTGAGCATAGACCTTATACTTTCTTCACTATAGAGAGCTATTCACAATTTTGTTGAACTTCAACATGAACAAGATTGAGGTAACCCTTTCAAGCTTATTGAATATGCTCACATAGGTTGAGAACACCATTGCGAAGGAGAAGCCTTTAGTTCATCTTGTCTCTTCTAAGAAAAAAAATAGGAAAAGAAAATTTTCAAAAAAAGACAAGGATGAAAAGGCATTAACTTTGAAAGGTATGAAGCCTACTAAAGGAGTGAAGAAGGATAAGAACAATGACAAATGCCATTTCTGTGGCAAACTTGGGCATTAGAGGCGCAATTGTAAGGATTATTTTGAATCCATCAAAGGAAAGAAACAAAAGGAAGCTTTCACATCATATATGAATTATATGATGATTTATTTTTCACTACTTAGTATATGATACCTTACTCTTTATTAATGGTTTTAATATGTATGACATATTGAAGGAACTAATGACAAGGAGCAGTGAAGAATAAAACCGTGAAGGCGACAACCTTAGTTGATGGTGATCAAGCTTGTTGACCTAAATTAGATTGTGAAACAATAAACAATTTTAGAACACTGAATGTTTTCATGGCATGATTGCCAAGATGAGATGTTTGGGTTTTAGGCCTATGACTAAATATTTTATTTTGTGTTTAGGAAACATAAATTTATATTTTGCTAGCATGAGATGCTTAGCTTATATATATATTTACATTACATCTCATTTCATTTTGGATTTGTTCTAAATTATTTATCCTTAAGAATAACCTTCCATATATGATAATCAATACTAAGTCATAATCATAAGATTATTGTGATATTATTTTTCTTTGGATTATGAATCAAAAAGAAAATTAATGAGTTGAATTAAATAAAATGAGTCCTAACTCAATGAATTCATAATAGGATTATGAACACATTTGGTTAAGGAGAATTCTTATTGAGATAAAATATCTAAATTAATATTGCTTAGAATTGAATAACATTTGATTATCATATTGTATACATAAGAGATGATACAAAGCATTCCAAACCCAATTAATCACATGAACTAACCTTTGATAAGATTTCATCCCATAACTAATGATGAACTTATAATATGCACCTATCCATAAAAGTTATGGATATAACACTCCAAAAGAAAGTAAATAAGTTTACTTGGTAAGATTTCTAGACATTATAGAAATAGTGGAAGCTAATGACACTTTAAAGGTTAAGGGTCATGAAATTATGAAATCCAATAGATCAGATCTATGCACAAAAAATTGATTTAAAGGGATACATAAAGGTGCATAGTTCATGAGATAAATCCATTAAATACAAACCATTAGTAAGATGCATATTGATGCACTACTCATATAAGATGAATATACTAAATAATCCAACATGAATGATTGAATAACAATCTCTATTCAATGTAATAAATTCAAAATAGTTGAATACATTAAATAAGATAAACATATTTTGTGCACATCATAAGATTAGTAAGAGTAAGATAAGTTACTCATTAAAAGTGTATAAGATACATTTACTAGTCCAAGAAAAACAAAATGAAACTAAAGATTAGAGCCTAAAAGGGATTCAACAAAAGAATTTAGGATTATGTTAAAAAGTTTAACATTGGAGAATCCTAAATGTTAAAAGTGATATAGAGTCATGATTGAGCAGTTGTATTGGACTGGTTCCAAAACAAGAGATAATTGTAGCATTATATCTATAATCAGATACAAATCTTTTGTTTAAGTTACAAAAGAAAAGATATTTACATCATTGGTTTGATGAAGTAGTAAAGGATTCCGAGTTATTAAAGTAACAACAAGAGCTATAATAATGGAATCAAGGTTTTGTTGTGATCTAAATTAGTATTTCGATTATGATAATGGAGATTGTCAAACATGTAAATTAACATATTCCCAAATATTGTAATATGAGTTGTCCTAGTAGAGACATAGTTGTCAAGCGAAAAAGTTCGATCCTGGACTCAAGTGCATGTGGGAGATTATTGGTATATGCCCTTGAGCCAATTATATTGGTCAAAGAATATATATTGTCATTTAATGCATATTTAATCGCATAATTATATGCGATAGAGATTTTCCTTCATGTTAATGCAATAATAAGGAGTTATTAAGTACTAATTGGATAAAGCCCGTAGAACATAAAGGCCTTGCAAGAGAATTGTAAAGTTGTTATAATTATAAGATGACTATGTATCAAAATCATGTTCCTAAAATTATTTCTAGTCATTGTATTGTCAAGATAGGGCATTGACAATGCTCAAAGAGCAATATATGTTAAGCCTCCTTACTTGGAAAGTAAACAATTGATCTCATAGATTGAAGTATATGGGATACTTGAGGATAACATATAGGTGCAGGATAACATGTAGGTGCTTGTTAAAGAATAAGTTCACTAAACATGACCCGCTATGAGAACTCTATTTGGTATTTCACTCAAGAGTTTATGAAAAATATTCTCATGTGATAGTCATGCAACTAGTCCTTAGAGTTAAAACCCTAGGTCATCTTGTATGAGGAATGACATACTTTGATTTCACTTACGAGTTTGGAAGTAACCAGATGCCTAAATAAGGTGTTTTTGGATATGTCATGAAGCATGCGAAAGTGAATAAGTGGCCAAGAGAGGATTCGTCACCCCAAGTGATATGAGGGAATGTATCTCACTCGTTCTCAATTCTTGATTAACTTGTATAAAGTCTTTGACCAAAGCATGATGAATTTGAGGAAAGTTAATTTTCTAAATTCGTAAGGTTAGTCATGAATTATGAGAACTAATATGGAATGTTATAAGTAAACACCGAGCCATGCTTAATGATATATTCGGGATATTTGATGTAACGATCATATTGCACTAAGAGGCTCATCGCTGAAGGGCTTTATCAAATTCTTTAATTGACTTTTTAGCATTTAAGTAGTCATGATGTATTCCTGGATGCCACTCATGATCTATAAATATAATATTAATTATTAAATTGATATTTAATTATGATTTATATTTATTGCTAATATGTTAGAAGCTTAATGAGTCACAAACATTAAGTGACATGATTGAGATTAAATAAGGATAATTAATTAAGTTGGATTTAATTGAAAGAGATCAAAATAAAGTGAAAAATTAATTAAGTCCATAGAGACTTAATTAAATTAAAATAAAATTGTTGTATTTAGGGGTACAAATTAGTTTGGCTATATAAATATGTTATGTTAGCAAACTAAAAAAACTTGAAGCCTTAAACCACTTTTCAGCTGTTTCATAAAATAAGAAAAGAAAAATAGTTTTCTTTGACTAATAAAAATACGATTTGGTAAGAAATTTTAATCCTTTTGTTTGAGAAACAAAACTTGCTAGCACAAGTAAAATCCTACTTTTGATAAGGTCTTATTCGGTCACTGTGTGGATTATTGTAAGAGGCCAAACACTTGGGTGGCTGAAGATTTGACAAATCCTAAAAGTGAAGAAGCAAAGATTTTGATTTAATTGGCTCTTGATTACAATATCTAGAGCAAGTTATGTAACTTCTAAACTTATAAATGTTCATAATTAATTTGAAAGTTACATAAAAAATATAAACATTGATCCTCTAAGATTCGACTGTTTCTCTAATTAAATATTATTTTATTTTTTTCACTGTGTTCTATTTCTAATTTATTGATTATTTTCATGTTTGAGCATGAGGTCGAACCCCAACAAGTTTGAAAATCCTTGATTATGAGATCAAGGTAATGAATGTAGGTTAAAGGGATCGAACTACTATAAATCATTGTATTTTATTCACTTTCTTTTATTTTCTTTTTACTCTTAGCATTTAAATCATTTTTCAAGCAAGCTTTAAATTTTCATTTTCAAATTCCCTTAATCAGCTCTTTACTTAGAAAGAATTTTCGTGTCATTCTAAAAGTACTATTCACCCTTTTTAGTATGCTCTTTAGGACCAACAAGAGTATAGTATGAATTATTTCCATTAAATTTCTTAATAATGTTTAAAGTACAATGTTTTATTTTAATAATTCTTAGGAAAGTTTATTTGCAATTTGTTATATTAATAATTAACTTGGTGTTTCATTGAGTACTATTCTAAATTAATGTAGTTAACCCATTTGGAATGACTAATTACATTTCCTAAAATTGTAAATTGCATGCATAAGAGTGTCTAACGACTCGTTACTATGCATTTGAAATAACTTAGGTCCAAGCACCATTGGTCTAACAACTTTTCAAACCTAAACCATATGGTCTTCAAAACCTTAATGTTAAGTTGCTAATAATGATTGACCTAGACCTTGATAAATGTCTTAACAATTAGATTCGCATACGATGTGGAATAAGGTATGACAATCCCACCCCCTCAAATCCTTGATATCCTCATTAAAGGCATACATCACAATTACAACCAAAACACATTCCATAAGATCAAGATCTTTCCAATGTAATATCGATGCCCACATTGGATTGGTACATGCTTTGATACCAATTGAAATGACCTAAGTCTAACTACTATTGGCCTAATAACTTTTTAGGCCTAAATCGTGTGGCTTTCAAGACTTAAATTCAAATTGCTACTAGTAATTGACTTAAACTTTTATATTGGTTTTTACAATTAGATCCTTATTTGATATGCGATGAGGTATGACAACATGAATTTTGATTGATTTATCCTTTAAATCTTGACAATGGTTACTTTAAATATTCATATTGTTCCTTAGCCAAATATATGAATGACAATCGTTTTTAAAATGTTATTGAAAATCTACACTTATACATATCACAAATGTTCGGTAAGGACTCAACTAAATTTTGACCCATAAGTATGGTCTCAATCAATTAGAGGGGTTGGAGATCACTCGTATTCACTATGTATGACTTTGGTACTAGGGTTCTTGCTACAACTTTACTTAAAGCAACACGCTTTAGTGCACTAACGTTTGAGTTAACATGTCGCCTTTCCGCTTTACATGTTGCCAATCCAAATACCTTACAAGAGAAAATGTGAAATCTAAAAGATAACATGATAAAAAATGTGTTAAAATTTTTGTTAATACATTAATGTAACAAGGTGCCTATGCCTCTTTTTATAGGCATAGTTGTTAAATTGAGATATATATTGTATATTGAAATTTTATTTTTTAGTATCAAGTATCGTATTGTAGGATATGGTAAAAAATTTTAAAATTAATTATAAATAATATTTATATATGTAAAATGATGAAAAAATTAAAAATGGTATATATTTTTTAATAGAATTGAAGATTATAGAGATGAATTGAAATGATGATTATTTTTTAATTTAAACTATCAATATATTCCTTAATAATTTATTTTTAAATAAAATATAGATTTTTCATATTAATTTATTAATTAAAAATTAAAAAACATTTATCATGTTGAAATCAAAAGAAAATTTTGATTTGCTAGTAATTTTTTGTTTAAAATATAAAATTTAAAGATTAAAACTTATAAAAAATAATTTTCATATTTCAACTAAACAAAAAATTTAAATGATTAGTTAAAATTAAGCTTATAAAAAGTGTATCGACTCGAACCTCAACATTGAATCTCCTAATTTCTTACAAACCCTAAAACTCCAATTTTTAAATCCTAAATTTGAACACAATCTTGATCCCAACCTAAACGCTAATTCTCGTCCTAATAGCTTTGGATGAGCTTTAAGCATTAATAGAACCCTAAACCCTCACCCTAAATCCCCGATTCTTAATCAAAAACTTAACTATAACCTTCACCCTAAATCCCCAAATCCTAATAAAAACTCTAACCTTAACCTTTATCACAACAGCATAAAAACCACAATACTTATTACGAAGACAACAAAATCGATGAATCACTATTGATGAACCTTAACCTTAAATCATAATTTGGGTAACTTGATTTAGATCACAATTTAAAGGATTTGAAACTAGAAACTAGTTTATGGCTTTTTCGTTATAGGATGAAGCTTTAAATTGAAAGGGAAGCTTTTAATGGAAAGCAAATTTAGAAAAACCTTAATTGATTGGTGTGAAAGGACGGTTCAAGAGAGAAGAGAAAGAGATGAATACAGTACAAGAGTGATTAAGGTTTTTGTAACATGCGATAATGGGCACTTTCATTTCAAATATACCATTAGCATGGTTTACATATTTAAAGTAGATTGTTTATTTCGAATATTAATAAATTTACGTGAAATTATGAATAATTTGTCTCATTAAAAACTATGCTCATAGGAATTATTCTATTATCAATCACATTAAATTGCATTTTCTTTGTGTTGATGGAAAATTAGGCATTGTCACAATTGAAAACACAATCACATGAATCGGATAATTCAATTGCCTTGCACTTATATGAAAGGCAGCAGTTGGGGTCAGAAAATTCCCGGCATAATCCTATCATGCTCCAAAAAGCACTGCAGACTCGAGAATATTAGAATATACGAGTATAAACCATCCGATTTCCATTTCTTTATTTTTCTTTTTTAATTTAAAATTAATGTAACGAAAATGAACGGTTATTATTAAAAAAAAAGGGGGAAATGGAGAGAAGATTGACGGAGAATAACAACCGTCCGATGCTTTGTGGGAGCGCTCATCACGAATCCCGAGGCAGAACTGTT